>NC_070589.1:32574883-32617383 GCF_027409825.1 Scomber japonicus
GTAGGAGCGTAGGAAGGGAGGGAGGAAGGAAAGGAGGACAGAGGAAAGAAGGAAGGAAAGAAGGAAGGAGGGAGGGAGGAAGGACAGAAGGAGGGAAAGGAAAGAAGGAAGGGAGGAAGGAAAGGAGGGGAGAAGGGGGAAGGAAGGAGGGAGGAAGGAAGAAGGGAAGGAAGGAGGGGATAGAAGAAAGGAAAGAAGGAAGGAAGGTAGGAGGGAGGGAGAAAGGAAAAGAGGAAGGGAAGAAGGAAGGAAAGAAGGACAGAGGACAGAAGGAAGGAAGGAAGGAAGGAAGGAAAGAAAACAGGAAGGAAGGAAGGAAGGGAAGAAGGAAGGAACAGTTAAAACAGACGGGGCCAGGAGGACGACAGGGAAGGTTATATGAACGTATGAAGAAGGATATATAATCATATAATTAGTGTCTTGATTTGTTTAATGTTGCGTCTATAAATCACAACTATGAGGATAATTACTCTTCCTCTCTTTCTTTCTTTCCTTCTCTTTCTTTCTCTCTTTTTCTCTTTTTCTCTTTTCTTGTCCTCAGCGTTTTCTGCCAGCTCCGTCTTCTGTCCGTCCTCCAGAGAGCAGCGATCCGGACGCGGGTCATGTGACGGGTGAGAAGCTTGATGATCATTAATGAGTCAGCTGATCTGGAGTCAGCTGGTCTGGAGTCAGCTGGTCTGGAGTCAGCTGATCTGGAGTCAGCTGATCAGGAGTCAGCTGATCTGAAGTCAGCTGATCTGGAGTCAGCTGATCAGGAGTCAGCTGATCTGGAGTCAGCTGATCTGGAGGTCAGCTGATCTGGAGTCAGCTGGTCTGGAGTCAGCTGATCTGGAGTCAGCTGATCAGGAGTCAGCTGATCTGAAGTCAGCTGATCTGGAGTCAGCTGGTCTGGAGTCAGCTGGTCTGGAGTCAGCTGATCTGGAGTCAGCTGGTCTAGAGTCAGCTGATCAGGAGTCAGCTGATCTGGAGTCAGCTGATCTGGAGTCAGCTGATCGGCGGTCGGCTGAGGTCAGATGAGTCAACGCAGCTTCTCTGTGATGCTTTATTGACTCTGAAGGCAATTAAACAAGTTTCCCCTCCACAGTAAAGGTCAACCAGCTGCTGGGCCTCTAATATATAATATAAATATATATATATGAGTCAAACACACATTAACATTATTAATGCCTCTCCCTCTCCTCTCTCTCTTCTCTCCTGTCTCCTCTTCTCCTCTCCTCTGTCTCTCCTCTTCTCTCTCTCCTCTCCCTCTCCCTCTCCTCTCCTCTCTCTCCTCTCCTCTGTCTCTCCTCTCCTCTCCCTCTCCTCTCCTGTCTCTCCTCTCTTCTGTCTCTCCTCTCCTCTCCCTCTCCTCTCCTGTCTCTCCTCTCCTCTCCTCTGTCTCTCCTCTGTCTCTCCTCTCTCTTCTCTCCTCTTTCTCCTCTCCTCCTCTCCTCTTCCTTTCCTCTCCTCTCCCCGCTCCTCTCCTATTTCTCCTCTCCTCTCTCTCCTCTTCTCTTCTCTCCTCTCTCCTCTTTCTCCTCTCCCCTCTCCTCCTTTACTCTCTTTGTCTCCTCTCCTCCTATCCTCTGTCTCCTCTCTCCTCTCTTCCTCTCCTCTTCTCTGTCTCTCCTCTTTCTCCTATTCTCCTCTCCTCTGTCTCTCCTCTGTCTCTCCCTCCTTCCTCTTTCCTCTCCTCTCTCTCCTCTCCTCTTTCTCTCCTCTCCTCTTCTCCTCTCCTCTCTCTCCCTCTCCTCTGTCTCTCCTCTCTTCTGTCCCCTCTGTCTCTCCTCTCCTCTCTCTCTCCTCTCTCCTCTCCTATCCTCTTCTGTCCTCCTCTCTTCCTTTCCTCTTCTCTCCTCCTCTCTCTCTTCTCTCCTCTGTCTCCTCTTCTCCTCTCTTCCTTTCCTCTCTCTGCCTCCTCTCTTCCTTCGTCTCGCTCCTCTTTCTCCTCCTCCTCTTCTCCTCTCTCTTCTCTCCTCCTCTCCTCTCTTCCTTTCCTCTCCTCTGTCTCCTCTCCTCTCCTCTCCTCTCCTCTCCTTTCTCCTCTTCCTCCTCTTTCTCCCCCTCCTCTTTCTCCCCTCTTCTCCCCTCATCTCCTCTTTCTCCCCTCCCTTTCTCCTCTCCTGTATAAATTCTTCTTCTCTCTACAGATTGTCTGGGCCTTCGCTTCACTTGGCTTCACTCTCTCTTCCTCGACTCTGCGTCTCTGCTGAGCTTCGTGTTGAAGCTGCGCTGCTCGTCTGGTCTCTGTCCCTCCGAGACCTGGAGGACTACGGCTGCTCCTGCAGATACCGGGCGGTCGGGACCCCCGTCGATGATCTGGACCAGTAAGTTAAACCCCTCACAGACCAGCAGGACCAGTTAACCTTCCTGTCGTCCTCCCGGGTCAAATTGACCCAGTTAGTTTTGACTGTTCCTTCTTTCCTCCTTCCTTCCTTCCCTCCTTTCCTTCCTTCTTTCCTCCCTCCCTTCCTTCTGTCCTCACTCCCTCCCTCTCTTTCTCTCTCCCTATGTCTCTTTCTTTCCTCCCCATTACCTTCCTTCTTTCCTCCCTTCCTTCCTTCCCCTCCTTTCCTTCCTTCTTTCCTTCCCCTCCATTCTTCCTTCCTTCTGTCCTCTTTCCTTCCTTCTTTCCTCCCCATTACCTCCTTCTTTCCTCTATCCTTCTTTGCTTTCTTCCTCCCTTCCTCTTTTGATTTCTCTCTCCCTCCTTTCCTTCCTTTTTTCCTTTCCTCTCTTCCTTCCTTCTTTCCTCTGTCCTTCTTTCCTCCCTTCTTTCCTTTCCTTCCCTCTTTCCTTCCCTCCCTCCTTTCCTTCATTCCCTCCTTCCTTCGTCCCTCCTTCCTTCCTACCTTCCTTTCTCCCTCCCTCCTTTCCTTCCTTCTTCCTCTATCCTCCCTCCTTCCCTTCCTTCTTTCCTTTCCTCCCTCCCTCCTTTCCTTCCTTCTTTCCTCTGTCCTTCCTCTTTTCCTCCCTCCCTCCTTCTGTCTTTTTCCTCCCCATTACCTTCCTTCTTTCCTTCCTTCCTTCCTTCCTTCCTCTTTTCCTTTCTCCCTCCCCTCCTTCCTTCCTTCTTTCCTCTCTCCCTCCTTTCCTTTCCTCCCTCCCTCCTTTTCTTCCTTCCTTCTTTCCCTCCTTTCTTCCTCCCTCCCTTCCTTCCTCCCTCCTTCCTTTCCTTCCTTCTCTTCCTTCCTTTCCTTCCTTTCCTTCTTAGACTTGAGGACAGCAGGAGGGTTAAACACTCACAGGTCCCTGCAGGAGGCGTCTGAAAGCAGCTGCTCACGTTTAAAATGCAGCGGCAGGAAAAGTGAGTCGATGGTATTGATTAAAAAAAAAAGCCTCCATCCTTTAATTTAGTGCTGTGAGGAAAAGCAGATTGTTTCTATCAGTGGTTCATCTCCTGGAGTTTTAGTCTGATGGTTCACTCAATGATCTGAAAACTACTTACTGCTGTTGATTCCTCTAACATCCAACAGAAGAGAAAGAAAGAAAACTAAAAATAGAAGAAAATAAATTCATCCATTCATTCATTTAGAAAAACAAAGCATATTGATAGTACTTGAATATGACATACCACAGAAAAGTGTGTTGTTAACCACGCTGCCAAATTTGAATGATTAAAAAAAATCGCCAAATATATGAAATTAGACTTCAAAGTTGTGTAAAAATCAGCTGAAGCCCCGCCCCCTACCAAGTGTCACCTGTCAATCAAAGTCACCACCTCTACCAGAAACATGGACGCTCCGTCTGAGAGCTTTCTGCTGCTAACTCAGTTGCCAGCTTGGCGGCTAACTCAGCTGCTAGCTCGGCGGCTAGCTCGGCTGCTAGCTCAGCTGCTAACTCAGCGGCTAGCACCGCGGCTAACTCAGCGGCTAACTCGGCAGCTAACTCAGCTAACTGGCTAACTGTAGACTGTAGTAGTAGTAGTGTGTGCTGAATGTATTTATACCTCTACAGCAGCAGGGGCGGGTTTATGCTAATCACTAAATCCTGAACACAGAAATCTTGAAACACAGTTTGTGAAGCTTAGCTCCACAATTCAAATCTAAATGGTTGAAATGCTTTTTTACACATTTATTAGAAATACATTTATGACCTATTTAATGTGTTTAGAAGAAAATGTCTGAATTCACTTTACACGACTGATGATTGTTTACTCATTGTTCAGACTACTGAAGTGAAATCATATCTCTACTGACTGTGTTTTATTTTACTGTATGTTGAAGCTCTCGTTCTTTCTCTTTCTTTCTTTCTTTCTTTCTTTCTCTCTCTCTCTCTCTCTCTCTCTCTCTCTCTTCTCTGCAGCTGCTGTGAGACTCACAGACGTTGCTACCAGCTCGCTGCTCCCTGCAGACCGGAGCTTCCTCCTCTCATCAACTTCACCTGTTCAACAGTAAACACTTCCTGTGGTAAGAACAACCAGGATCTACAGATTTAAACAGACAGGAAATATTATAGTCTATATTATAATATAATAATGTCTATCGTTCCTGTTTAGAGGAGTAAAATAATGGTTACTTTAGGGGGCCTTCCTGTTTAGATCAATAACCTGATTTATCATCACAGACGGATCACAACAGCATGAAACTTAGTCTGGGAAAAGCAGACTCTACTTCTTCTACGTCTTCTACTTCTTCTTATTCTTCTACTTCTACTTCTTCTACCTCTTCTTCTACTACTTCTTCTTCTACTTCTACTTATTATACTTCTACTTCTTCTACCTCTTCTTCTACTACTTCTTCTTTTACTTCTTCTTCTACTTCTACTTATTATACTTCTACTTCTTCTTCTACTTTTACCTTTTCTTCTACTTCTACCTCTTCTACTTCTTCTTCTTCTTCTACTTCTACCTTGTCTTCTACTTCTTCTACTACTTCTTCTTCTACTTCTTCTACTTCTTCTTCTTCTACTTCTTCTACTTCTTCTTCTTCTACTTCTTCTTCTACTAGTTCGTCTTCTTCTTCTACTTCTACCTCTTCTTCTACTTCTTCTTCTGCTTCTACTTATTCTTCTTCTACTTCTACCTTTTCTTCTACTTCTTCTTCTTCTTCTTCTTCTACCTCTTCTTCTTCTTGTTCTAATACTTCTTCTACTTCCTCTTCTCCTACCTCGTCGTCTTCTTCTACTACTTCTTCTACTTCTACCTCTTCTACTTCTTCTGCTTCTTCTTCTTCTACTTCTTCTTCTTCTTCTTCTTCTACCTCTTCTTCTACTTCTTCTTCTTCTTCTACTTCTACCTCTTCTTCTTCTACTTCTTCTTCTACTTATTATTCTTCTACCTCTTCTACTTCTTCTTCTTCGTCTACTTCTACCATCTTCTTCTTCTTCTTTTTCTTCTTCTACCTCTTTAACTTCTTCTTCTAGTTTATCATCAATCTATGGATCATTACACCATCATCTGTCCTCAGTCATTAAAATGAAGAACAGTCTTTTACGACACTTATTTTTAAGTTCTGCATCATGTTAAATGTGTATTATTAGTTTATTATTAATATTTCATGGCTGTGCTGTCTCTGAATGAAACGTATAATTAATTAACAGTCTTTGTTTTCCTCTCTGAGACTCTGGAGCTGATCGGTGCCAGCGGAGGTTCTGTGAGTGTGATCAGTCTGCTGTCACATGTTTGACTCACAGCTCCTACAACTCTACACTGAGAGGCTACGCTGAGTCCTCCTGCTACTCTTCCTCCTCCTCCTCCTCATCTACTGCAGGAAATCAAACAGGTAAGATCATCCTTCTCCTCCTCATCCTCATCCTCTTCTTCCTCTTGCTCCTCCTCCTCCTCTTCCTCATCCTTTTCCTCCTCCTCTTCCTCCTCTTCCTCTTCCTCCGCTGCAGGAAATCAAACAGGTAAGATCATCCTCCTCCTCCTCTTCCTCATCCTCTTCCTCCACCTCATCCTCCTTCTCTTCCTCATCCTCCTCCTCTTCCTCCTCATCATCCTCCTCATCGTCTTCCTCCTCCTCCACTGCAGGAAATCAAACAGGTAAGATCATTCTTCTCCTCTAACTCTTCTTCCTCTTCCTCTTCCTCCACTTCCTCATCTTCCTCCTCTTCCTCTTCCTCCGCTGCAGGAAATCAAACAGGTAAGATCATCCTTCTCCTCATCCTCCTCTTCCCCATCTTCCTCATCCTCTTCCTCCTCTTCTTCCCCATCCTTCTCCTCTTCCTCTTCCTCTTCCTCATCCTCCTCATCCTCCTCCTCCTCATCATCCTCTTCCTCTTCCTCTTCCTCCTCTACTGCAGGAAATCAAACAGGTAAGTTCATCCAGCAGCCTTCATCCTGAAGAAGAGAAGCAGAGACTAAATCTAATTATCTCTGAAGTATATTTGGGAGAAAAACCTTCAAGTCTCCACTTCAAAAAAAAAAGTGTTTCTTCTTTTTCCTTCAATTGTGATAAATGTAAAGTTTGTTTTTCAAATTCATCTGCAGACGGAGGAACGTTTCTCTATGTCTGAGGTGATTTCTGTGTAAAAAACAACAAGAACTGGAAAAAAAAATGGCATCAATTCAAAAATCCTTTAAAAATTATTATTTAATAAATATTTCAGTGCAAGTTCAGAAACAGAATTTTATATTTTAGTCAGCTGTTCATTTTTCCAGATTGAGTTCATGTCTCTTTGTCTCTCTCTGTCTCTCTCTCCCTTCCTCTCTGTCTATCTCTCTCTCTCTCTCTCTGCCTCTCTCTCTCTCTGTCTCTCTCTCTCTCTGTCTCTCTCTCTCTATGTCTCTCTCTCTCTGTCTCTCTCTCTCTATGTCTCTCTCTCTCTCTCTCTCTCTCTCTCTCTCTCTCTGTCTTCAGATCTGTTCAGCAGCAGCATGGAGACCAACGACACCTTCAGAGCAGCAGGTAAAAGTCTGAGTAACGTCAGGTTTTCCTCTTTTTGGGGCGCCTGTTTCTTTCTTGAGCAGGTCAGCGTCGTTTCCTCCGAACCAAAACCATTGATTGCTTAGAAACGCAGACCAAACAGCAGCGAGCTCTTTAAGGTTAATCCTGCAGCTTCCTGCCAACACACAGCTGGAGGAGAAATAAAAAAACAAGAGCTGTACAACACAGGAGCTTTGATCTCTTAGCTCAGCGTACAGATGTTCAACCTCCTGCTGAGCACTGAAGATGAGGAAGAGGAAGGTTAATAAAGCTTCACAGGAAAAAAGTTCAAGTTGAGCTTCTTGATTCTTCTGAGCTGCTTCTGTTTGAACCAGGCGGGGGAGCTCTGGTCCTCTGAAATGAGGCCAACACAGGAAGTAACTTAGAGCTGCATTCTATCAAAAGGCCACCAGGGGGGCGACCGTCTCTATACAAGTCAATGGAGAATTCACCAACTTCTCACTTGATTTCTAACCTCAGTAAACGTTTTCAAAATGTGTTTATGGTCTCAATCGCTAGTTTAAAAGCCTTCTTCAATGCAGTATGATGTTCATTTGGGACATTTTGGCCTCCCTGATTTTATATGTGATGATAAAGCAGGGTATGCATTAGGGCGTGGCTACGTCCTGATTGACAGGTTGATTGCCCAATGTCCTCGAGATCCAGCCCTCGCAACCATAGCAACCTCCCCGCTCCGCCCATGGCTCCGCCTCATGCTCATATAAGTAGAAATAATGTGTTTTTATTTTTCCCAGCATGCACCTGAAATTTTCCAGAAAACTTCCAGCATTTCCACACATACCAAAGTCGTCTTTTATTTTATTTCCAGATGTTTTCTCGGCAGTGAACGAGTCAGCGAGCCTTCATCTCTCCAACTCCTCCTTCCTGTCAGCAGGTAAAAGTCTGTTTCCTCTCCTCTGTCTGTCTCTCTCTCTCTCTCTCTCTCTCTCTCTCTGCTCTGTCTCTCTCTCTCTCTCTCTCTCTCCCTCTCTCTTTAGTAAAACACTGTTTCCACTCGGCTCATCGCTGCGTCTCCAGAGCAGTAAACTCAGAGCTCAGTGTTTATGAAGGTTGAATCCTTGAAGCTGTAGAGTGAGAATAAGACTTTATTTATTGAAGAGCTGGAAGGATAAAAACAGACACACAGATGCTGTAAAGTGTTGAAAGACTTGTTTTATAACCACAAAGAAAAGAATTCAGCTCATTTTAATGTGTTTATTGTCATTGAACATAAAACACATGAAAACAGCATCAGACAATGAGACACATTAAAGACACGAAGGATCTTCACTTCACCAAGGAAGGAAGGAAAGAAAGAAAGAAAGAAAGAAAGGACAGATGGAAGGAAGAGAAGACAGGAAGGAAAGGTGGAAGAAAGGGAGGAAAGAAGGAAGAAAGGGAGGGAGGAAGGAAGGAAAGAAAGATGGAAGGACCGAAGGAAAGATGGAAGGAAGAAAGGGAGGGAGGAAGGAAGGAAGGAAGAGAAGACAGGAAGGAAAGATGGAAGGAAGGAAGGAAGGAAGGAAGGAAGAGAGAAGGAAGGGAAGGAAGGAAGGAAGGAAAGAAAGAAAGAAAGAAAGGACGGATGAAGGGGAAGAAAAGGAGGAGGGAAAGATGGAAGGAAAAGAAGACAGGAAGGAAAGTTTGGACTCTTCTGCGGGCCGGCGTTCTGGCCCACGAGCCTCATGTTTGACCCCCCCCCCCCCCCCATTGGTAAAAAAGAGAGGATATAAATATGAGGGTGATTAAAGTAATGTTAATGGTAACAAGTAATGTTACTGAAACAACTGATTCAATGACAGAAAATCAATCATTAAGATCTTATAAAAATGTACTTTCTCTGATTTCAGTGTCTCAGATGTGAAAAATTGCTGTTTTTTCTCTTCTTTTTATATTTATTATTGTCTGAAACTTTATGGATTAGACGTTTGGTGAATCCAAATTTAAAGTCAGTCCATTGATTCGTCATTAGAGAGATTTCCATCTAAATGAGCAACATGTTAACATAAAACCAGCATCCAGCAGATAAATGTGTTTCAGCCTGTTGAGTGATTCACATTCTCTCTGAAATCTGTTGAATGTGTCCTGAAATAAAGACGACATGAAATATAAAGACGAGATGAAGCAGAAGCTGTTTGAATCACGTTCAAATCTATATATATATATATATCCAGTCTATGGTTCAAACATGAAGACAGAAGAAATGAAAAGCTCCGTCTCCGTCTCTCTGACTCTGTGACTCTGTGACTCAGACTCTGACATGAATCGCGTGTCAGTCTCAGTTTGTTTTGTGTCTGCCGGCAGAGACGGACCTGCTGCTAATGACCGGCCGGCGGCGAGTCGGTAACCGTAGCGACGATGACCTCATCACCCCGCGGCCGGGTCCGCCTCTCCTGCTGACGGGCCGCTGGTACGAGCTTTAATTTGCTCCTGGTTTAACACAGAGACACAGAGAGGAGCAACGCTGCTGGTTTATGTTATTTATATAATAATAATAATATTATAATACATTTTATTTTATGCTGGAACGATGTCAGATATCTTTGTTAAATATATAAAACAAACATCTGTGTTGGTCAGAGTTACAGAACTGGAGGTGAAAAGATTGTTTAACAGCTGTTTGTTCTGTAGACTTGGTTGCTAAGGTGGTTGCTAGGGACATTCTTCTATTTTGGCAATAATGTAAATTCACACCGTTGGGCTAATAAAGGATTATCTTATCTTATCATAACTCAACGTAATGTATCTTGTCTAACTTAACGTAACTTAACTTATCGTAACTTTACATCACTTATCTTGTCTAACTTGACTTATAACTCAACGTAACGTAACTTAACGAAACTTAACGTAACTTAACTTCACTTATCTTAACGTAACTTAACTTCACTTATCTTAACGTAATATATCTTAAGGTATCAATTTAACTAAACCTAATGTAACATAACTAAATTTATTGTAACTTAACGCTACTTAACCTAACTTAACTTAACGTAACTTAACTTATCGTAACTTTACGTAACTTATCTTGTCTGACTTGACTTATAACTCAACGTAACGTAACTTAACGAAACTTAACGTAACGTAACTTAACGTAACTTAACATAGCGTAACTTAACGTAATGTATCTTAAGGTATCAATTTAACTAAACTTACTGTAACATAACTAAATTTATTGTAACTTAACGCTACTTAACGTAACTTAACTTATCGTAACTTTACGTAACTTATCTTGTCTGACTTGACTTATAACTCAACGTAACTTAACGTAACTTAACGAAACTTATCTTAACGTAATGTATCTTAAGGTATCAATTTAACTAAACTTAATGTAACATAACTAAATTTATTGTAACGTAACGCTACTTAATGTAACTAAACATAACTTATCTTATCTAACTTAATTTGTCGTATTTCAACATAACTTAGCGTGTCTTATCAACAAAACTTAATTTATCATAATTTAACATAACGTATCTTATCAACTTACTAACTTATCTTATTTATTTAATTCGACATAACTTAACGTAATGTATCTTATCTAACTTAACTTATTGTAATTTAACGCAATTTAACGTAACGTGACATAACTTAACTTATCGTAACTTAATTCATCGTAATAAAACGTAACTTAACTTAGCGTGACATAACTTAACTTATCGTAACTTAATTCATCGTAATAAAACGTAACTTAACTTAATGTCACATATCTTTTTAATTTATTTTATCTTAACTTATCATATTTTTGTATTTTTTGTACGGATTATTTGAAATTTCGTGTTTGGGACTGAAAATATCTCGTAATTTAATACAAATATTTTTACAGCGTGAACAGACACAGACAGCAGCTTTATGTTACATCGCAGTAAAAAGCTTTTATTTTATTTTTTTTTACCAAAATAAAGTAATTTCTCAAGATCTTGGAAACTTGTTAATTCTTATTTTTCTTTCTTTCTGATGTTTTAACCTCAGAGGAGTTCGAGGAAGGTCTGGATGGAGAGAACGAGGCAGAAGAAGAAGAAGAAGAAGAAGAGAGGAAACCCCTGAGCTCCATCTTTAACAGTAAATATCTTCCTATCTGTACTTCCTGTTCTCTCTCAAGGACTTTTATTTTGATATATTTCTGTTAATTCTGCTCATAATTACATTTTGGCAGCAAGACAAGACAGGAAGGAAAGGAGGGAGGAAGGAAGGAAGGAAGGATGGAAGGAAGGAAAGATGGAAGAGAAGACAGGAAGGAAAAGTGGAAGGAAGAAAGGGAGGAAGGACAGAAAGAAGGAAGGAAGGAAAGAAAGAAAGATGGAAGGAAGAAAGGGAGGAAGGACGGAAAGAAGGAAGGAAGGAAGGAAAGAAAGATGGAAGGAATGAAGGGAGGAAAGATGGAAGGAAGAAAGGGAGGAAGGAAGGAAAGGAGGGAGGAAGGAAGGATGGAAGGAAGGAAAGAAGGAAGACAAGACAGGAAGGAAAGGTGGAAGGAAGAAAGGAAGGAAGGAAGGAAGGAAAGAAAGAAAGATGGAAGGAAGAAAGAGAGGGAGGAAGGAAGGAAGGAAGGAAGGAAAGGTGGGAGGAAGGAAGAAAGGGAGGAAGGACGGAAAGAAGGAAGGAAGGAAGGAAAGAAAGAAAGATGAAAGGGAGGAAGGAAGGAAGGAAGGAAGGAAAGAAAGAAAGAAAAAAAGGACAGATGGAAAGAAGAAAAGGAAGACAAGACAGGAAGGAAATGTAGGAAGGAAAGAAAGGAAAGAAAGATGGAAGGAATGAAGGGAGGAAGGAAAGAAAGATGGAAGGAAGAGAAGGAAAACAAGACAGGAAGGAAAGGTGGAAGGAAGAAAGGGAGGGAGGAAGGAAGGAAAGGAGGGAGGAAGGAAGGAAGGAAGGAAGGAAAGGAGGGAGGGAGGAAGGGAGGAAGGAAGGAAAGGAGGAAGGGAGGAAGGAAGGAAGTAAGGGAGCTGAACGTTTCCTCCTGCTGTTCCTTCGTCTCCTGGCGCTCCGTGACTCACTTGGCTCACACGTTTCCTCTCTTCCTCTCTTCCTCTCTTTTTTTATTTATTTATTTTATTTTTAACAGATTTGAACGAGACGGCCGAGCAGGAAGAGATGAATAAAGATCAGACGACCCACAATCCCCCAGGAAACGGAGCCGGTGAGCCAATTTGCACTTTAACTCTAAGATTAAAACAATATGTATTTAAAAGTATCTCAGGTTTGAAACAGAGACTGAAAATAAAGCAAAATGATTCTCCTACTTTCTCAGATTCATTCAGAGAAACTTTGAGCTCAGCAGAAATAAAAGAGACGAACAAACCAAACCGAACAGAAACCATGGAGACGACCAATCAGACGACTGAAACACCTCTGACATCACACACTGGCAACGTTACACCATTTACAACCTGGACTACAAATCATCCTCTGAGGACTACAAATCATCCTCTAAGGACTACAACTCCCAGAGAGCCAGAGGACTCATCTGAAGAAGGTGAATGTATAACTTTAACCTTCCTGTCGTCCTCCCGGGTCAAATTGACCCGTCTGTTTTGACTGTTCCTTCCTTCCTTCTTTCCTTCTCTCCTTCCTTCCATCTGTCCGTCCGTCCTTCCTGATTTCCTTCCTTCTTCCTCCCTTCCTCCCTTTTTTCCTTCCCTCCTTTCCTTCCTCCCTCCCTCATTCTCTTTCTTGCCTCCCCATACCTTCCTCCCTTCCTTCTTTCCTCTCTCTGTCCTTCCTTCTTTCTTTCCTTCCTTCCTCCCTCCTCCTCTCTTTCTTTCCTCCCCATACCTTCCTCCCTTCCTTCTTTCCTCTCTCCTTCCTTCCTTCCTTCCTTCTTATTTTCCTGTCTCCCTCCCTCCCTCCTTCCTTACTCCCTTTTTTCCTTCCCTCCTTTCCTTCCTCCCTCCCTCATTCTCTCTTTCTTGCCTCCCCCTACCTTCCTTCCTTCCTTCCTTTCCTTCCTTCCTCCCTCCCTCCTTCTCTCTTTCTTTCCTCCCCATAACTTCCTCCCTTCCTTCTTTCCTCTGTCCTTCCTTCCTTCCTCCCTTCTTATTTTCCTGTCTCCTTCCCTCCCTCCTTCCTTCCATCCATCCTTCCTTCCTTCCCTTCCTTCCTCCCTTCTCTCCTTCCTTCCTCTCCTTCATTCCTTCTTCCTTCCTTGACTGGAGGACAACAGGAGGGTTAAATATCAAGATTCAGTTTAATGAAGAAATGTTTATTAATGTTTTCATGTTGTCTTCTTCTTCATCAGATTATTATTTTCTTAGTTAGATGTTTGTCTTTATTTTTATAAACCTTCATAAAATTTCCCCAACAATAATAAAACGATCAGCTGATATTAACTTTAATGAATGTCTGTTTCAGTCATCGTTACATCAGACGGATCAGAGATGAGCTCGACTAACAGACCGACAACTACGACTAACACCAAGGCTGTGAATTCATCTGAAGAAGAAGAAGAGGAGGAGGAGGAGGAGGAGGAGGAGGAAGAGGAAGATGGAAAAGAGGAGGATGATGATGATGATGATGATGATGATGATGATGATGATGAAGAAGGGGAGCAGGAAGCATCAGTTGAACACGGTGAGGATTTTTTTAAATAAGGTATTCTGTTTGTTTTAATGTTCTTATTCATTTTTATTTGTCTTTTAAATCTAAATTTATTTATTTTTTCTTCTAATTTTTATTGAACTTTATTTTTTTGATTTCATCTTTAATTTGGACTTTTTAAATTTATTTTAACCTTGTTTTTATTTTAATTTTAATAAACCTTTTCTCTTATTCTCTGTTAGTTTCATTTATTCTATTTTACTTTATTAAACTTTTCTAAACATTTTACCTTTGCTTTTGTCTTTTCAATCTATTTTGACTTTTTTTTTCTCTCTTATTCTCTCATTTTTTTATTATTTTACTTCATGTTAATTTCTTTTTACATTTTTTTATCATTCTTATTTCCTCTTGCATGCATTGGTCTCAATTTATTTATTTATTTTTTATTCCTTTTCTTTATTTAATCATTTGTTCTGTCTTATAATCAGCTACATGAACCTGAATGAAAGCTGCTGTATGAATAAATAAAGATTGATTGAAGGAGGAGAGGAGGAGGTGAAGGGTTTAAAGTCTTTTAGCTGTTCTTCTTCTTCTTCTTCTTCTTCTTCTTCAGGAAATGTCGTCGTCTTTACACCGACTCCAGCTCCAGAGCAGAGAGGAGAGGAAGAGGAAGAGGAAGAGGAGAACATGAGGAAGAATGAAGGTCAGCTGACTGGAGCAGAAACATTTTTAATTCCACATAAAACCAGAATAACTTTCATGAACCCTAAAACCTCCTCACACACAGAAACCAAACCAGCCCCGACCCCTGATGCATCATGGGAGGAAGACGTCCCTCCTCCTCCTCCTCCTCCTCCTCCTCCTCCTCTTCCTCTTGGTCTCCCGGGTGAAGGTGAGGTCATTAGCAGCGAGTCACGTGTAAAATGAATGAACATGTAATTAACACGTCGACTGAGAGGAAATCATTAACGCTTCACACCACGAAGGAAACCGACATCCGCTGCTGAAAAGTGTCACAAAGACTTTAAACTGTGAAGAGAGAGGAGAGGGTTAAAGGGTTAAAGGGTTAAAGGACCAGTCTGAGGGTTTCTACAGATTTATTATAGTTCATAAGTCTCATATTTATATATATATATATATATATATATATATATATATATATATATATTATATATATATGTAAAAACTACTACTGATAGAAATGTAACATATATTTATAAACTATCTTTATCTTAAACACATAAATTAACCAGTTTATATTTATCTATATTTATAAATATGTTTATTTATTGACTTATGTCTTATTGTGTATTTTTTATTCTATTTTATATAAATATATTTTTAACCCGTCTGTTCCTACTTTTCTCTTTCTTTACTTCCTCTCTTTTCCCTTCCTTCTTTCCTCCTTTTCCTTCCTTCCTCCCTTCCTCTTTTCCTTTCTCCCTCCTTCCTTCCTCCCTTCCTTCCTCATTCCCTTCTTTCTTCCTCCCTTTCTTCCTTCTTCCTCCCTTCCATCCTTCTTCCTCTCTTCCTTCCCTCTTCCTTCCCTTCCTCTCTTCCTTCCTTCCTCCCTTCCTTCTTCCTCCCTCCCTTCCTCCTTTCTTTCCCCCCCTCTACCTTTCCCCCTTCCATCTTTCCTCTGTCCTTCTTTCCTACCTTCCTTCTTTCCTTTCCTCCCTTCTTTCTCCCTTCCTTCTTCCTCCCTTCATCCTTCCTTCCTCCCTCCTTTCCTTCCTCCTTCCCTCCCTTCCTTCCTTGTCTTGAGGACAACAGGAGGGTTAAAATCACGTTATTTTAGTGATGTTTAACGTTTCTTTCCTGCAGATCCGGAGCTTCAAACATCAACTACAACATCTTCTATAAGAGACACTTATCTTACGACAAGAGAAAGACCGATCACCTCCATTAAACCAACGTCAGAGATCAATACGTCCGCCGTAACCATGGCGACGGAGGCTGAATCTGAGGAGGAGGAGGAGGAGGAAGAGGAAGAGAAAGCTCCGTGTGTAGATGGAGAGCCAGCAGACAGCTCACAGGAGAAACACACAGAAGGTTAGTTAGAGTTAATAAATCTAAATATGATCAGCTGCTCACCTCTCTGCTCCGCGTCCACTCTTCAGGGTCAAGGAAATTTAAATGTAATGAATAAAAGATGAAGGTTTGTCTCTAAAGGTTCAATACGGTTAATTATATTTAAAGAGGCGGAGAAGGTAAATGAGATAATATACGACCTGTAATGAGGAGGAAGAGGAGGAGGAAGAGGAAGAGGAAGAAAGGAGCAGGACGAAGAGAATAGGAAGGGGAGAAGAAGGAAGAAGAAGGAGAGGAGGAGGAAGGGGAGGAGGAGGAGGAGGAAGAAGAAGAGGAAGAGGAGGAGGAGGAGAAGCAGGAATAGAAAGAGGAGGAGGAGGAGGAAGAGGAAGGGGAAGGGGAGAAAGAGGAGTAGAAGCAGGGGGAGGAAGAGGAGGAGGAGAAGCAGGAATAGAAAGAGGAAGGGGAGAAAGAGGAGTAGAAGCAGGGGGAGGAAGAGGAGGAGGAGAAGGAGGGAGGGGAGAGAGGAGGAAGTGGAGGAGAAGGAGGAGGAAGGGGAGGAAGAAGAAGAGGAGGAGGTGGAATGTAGTTTTATGTTTTAATATTAAAAATAATTATTGAAGGTTATTTTTTTATTTCCTTCAACTCAGAAAATGTGAATCCTTCAAGTAAAAGTACTGCAGTATTATGAGCTCCATGTAGCTCCAGTATATATTAATGTGAATGCAGTATTTATGGGTTAATCATCTTCATACTATCAGCAGATAATCAATAATCATTCTTCATGTTGTTGTCAGATAAGATCGTAGCTCAGAAGAGAGCGGTGCCGTTCTTCGCCTGGTCGCTGCTGGAGTCGGTCGGGTTAACGGACGTTCAGCTGCAGACGGACAGTAAAGGTAAATAATAAAGGAATGCAAAATGTTTGGGTATATATTAATACCTAAATGTTCTAATAAACTATTTTTTAAAATATATATATTAGGGCTGTCAAACGATTAATTTTTTAAATCGAGATTAATCGCAGAATTTCCGTAGTTAATCACGATTAATCACGTTTTGAATTGTGTGTTTAAAATCCTGTTATTTTCCATTTGAAGGCAGTTTTAAGCCCATAATATAAAGCATTTCTTACCAGAGTGTCTTAACTGGGAATCAATCACGGCTCTGCTGCGACTCCCACACTCCAAAGTGGTCCTTTGGCTGCACCTGGGTGTTTAGCGTGGAGGTGCTAACTCAAACTCCACGTACTCCGGTGGTAGTTAAACTCCGTTTGACACAGGTTGCACTTTACTTTTGACTTGTCAACTGAAGCGTCTGGAAGTGTTTTAAAGTTAAACAAGCCGTTCAAAAGTCCAGTAGCTCTCTTACTTTCCATCAGCGCGGTAGGTTTACTGCAGGAGGCCACTTCAAAGCATAGCGCTACAGCTAGAGGAGCCGTCTACGGGGGAGTAGAAGGGACAAAAAGAATGGCAACATTAAAATGCAATTAAAAAAAATTAACGCTATGGATTGCATTAATCTAACCGCGATTAACGCGTTAACGCTGACAGCCCTAATGTTAATATCTAAATATTCTATAAACCTATTCTTGGGGCATATATTAATAATGTCTCATCCTGCCGTCTGGCTGCAGAGTGCAGTCATTCCTTCACCGTGTACGGAGGAGACGGGCGAGCCAGTCGAGAGCTGCCGTCGCTGGGCGAGATGCTTCACTGTCTGACGGGTCGATGTCCGCATGAGTACGAGATGTACGGCTGCTACTGCGGACAGGAAGGAGGAGACAGAGGACAACCTCTGGACCAGCTGGACAGGTGAGAGCTATAATCATCTTCCTCTCCTCATCTTCCTCTCCTCTGCTGCTCTATAATCGTCTTCCTCTCCTCTGCTACTCTATAATCATCTTCCTCTCCTCTGCTACTCTATAATCATCTTCCTCTCCTCTGCTGCTCTATAATCGTCTTCCTCTCCTCTGCTACTCTATAATCGTCTTCCTCTCCTCTGCTGCTCTATAATCATCTTCCTCTCCTCTGCTGCTCTATAATCGTCTTCCTCTCCTCTGCTGCTCTATAATCGTCTTCCTCTCCTCTGCTGCTCTATAATCATCTTCCTCTCCTCTGCTGCTCTATAATCGTCTTCCTCTCCTCTGCTGCTCTATAATCATCTTCCTCTCCTCTGCTACTCTATAATCGTCTTCCTCTCCTCTGCTACTCTATAATCGTCTTCCTCTCCTCTGCTGCTCTATAATCATCTTCCTCTCCTCTGCTGCTCTATAATCATCTTCCTCTCCTCTGCTGCTCTATAATCATCTTCCTCTCCTCTGCTGCGCTATAATCGTCTTCCTCTCCTCTGCTGCTCTATAATCGTCTTCCTCTCCTCATCTTCCTCTCCTCTGCTGCTCTATAATTATCTTCCTCTCCTCATCTTCCTCTCCTCTGCTGCTGTATAATCATCTTCCTTTCCTCATCTTCCTCTCCTCTGCTGCGCTATAATCATCTTCCTCTCCTCTGCTGCTGTATAATCATCTTCCTTTCCTCATCTTCCTCTCCTCTGCTGCTCTATAATCATCTTCCTCTCCTCTGCTGCTCTATAATCATCTTCCTCTCCTCTGCTGCTCTATAATCATCTTCCTCTCCTCAGCTGCTCTATAATAATCATCTTCCTCTCATCTTCCTCTCATCTACTGCTCTATAATCATCTCCCTCTCCTCGTCTTCCTTTTCTCTGCTGCTCTATAATCATCTTCCTCTCCTCTGCTGCTCTATAATCATCTTCCTCTCCTCTGCTGCTCTTTAATCATCTTCCTCTCCTCATCTTCCTCTCCTCTGCTTCGCTATAATTGTCTTCCTCTCCTCTGCTGCGCTATGATCGTCTTCCTCTCCTCTGCTGCTCTATAATCATCTTCCTTTCCTCTCCTCTGCCACTCTATAATAGTCTTCCTCTCCTCTGCTGCGCTATAATCGTCTTCCTCTCCTCTGCTGCTCTTCTTCATCAGGTGCTGCTTCTTCCATCAGTGCTGCCTGAAGCAGATCAGCTCGATGGGCTGCAGGTCAGACAGGAAGCTCAACGCTCAGATCTCCTGTCAGAGCGGGAAACCTCAATGTGAGTACGACAATTATTAGACCTAAAATGAAATCCTATTTACAGCTTTTTAATCTCATCTCTTCTCTCTCTCCTCTTCCTCTTCCCCCATCTCTCCTCCCCTCTCTCTCCTCCTCCTCCTATCCCCTCTCCCTCTCTTCCCTATCAACTCTTCCTCCCCCTCCTCCTCCTCTGTCCTCTCTACTCTTCTCTCCTCTTCTCTCTTCCTCATCCTTTCCTCCTCTTCCTCCCCTCTCTCTCTCCTCTTCCTCTCCTCTTTTTCCTCCTCCTTCCTCTTTCAACTCTTCCTCCTCCTCTCTCTCTCCTCTCCTCCTCTTCCTCTCCTCCTCTCTCCTTCCTCCTCTTCTCATCTCCTCTCTCTCTCCTCTTCCTCTCCTCCTCTCCTCTTTTTCCTCCTCCTTCCTCTCTTCTCTCCTCTTCCTCTTTCCTCCTCGCTCAACTCTTCCTCCTCATCTCCTCTCCTCCCATCCACCTCCTCCCCTCTCCTCCCCTCTCCTCCTCTCTTTCCTCTCCTCTCCGTCCTCCTCCTGTCTCCCCCTCCTCTCCTCAGGTGAGGGTGTGTCAGTGTGTGATAAGCTCCAGTGTGTGTGTGATAAGACGACGGCAGGCTGCATGGCGTCGGCTAGTTTTAATCACAGCTTGCCGTCTCAGCGCTGCAGCGGACCCGAACCGCCCTGCCGCCGGGCCAGCAGGCCCCCCAAACCACGGCTTTCCCCTCAGTCCAGCGAGGAGAGCGAAGAGGAGGAGGAGGAGAGCGACGAGGAGGAGCAGGGAGGAAACTCTGACATCACACCTCCTCCTCCTCTTCCTCACCAACCTGCAGACAGGTGAGAGGAGGAACTCTGATTGTTTCACTTTCATTAAAAAATATTAAATAAATAAGACTGAATGTTTTATTAGTGTCTTAAAGAATTGTCTGCTTAAATATTATATATTATAGATATTTTATATTAACCTTACTGTCGTCCTCCCAGGTCTGTTTTGACTGTTCCTTCCTTTCTTCCTTCTTTGCTTTCTTCTGTTCTTCCTCCCTCCTTCTCTCTTTCTTTCCTCCTGTCCTTCCTTCCTTCCTCCCTTCGTTCTTTCCTCCCTCCCTTCCTTTTTTCCTTTCTCCCTCCCTCCCTGCTACCTTCATTTCTTCCTTATTTCCTCCGTCCTTCCTTCCTTCTTTCCTTTCCTCCCTTCCTCCCTCCATCTCCCTTTCTTCCTTCCTTCTGTTCTTCCTCCCTCCTTCTCCTTTTCCTCCTGTCCTTCCTTCCTTCCCTCCTTATTGCCTGTCCTTTCTTCCTCCCTTCCTCTTTTCCTTTCTCCCTCCCTCCCTCCCTCCTACCTTCCTTCCTTCCTTCCCTCCTTATTTCCTGTCCTTTCTTCCTCCCTTCCTCTTTTCCTTTCTCCCTCCCTCCCTCCCTCCTTCCTTCCCCCCTTCCTTCCTTCCTTCCCCCCTTCCTTCCTTGACTTGAGGACAACAGGAGAGTTAAACATGATAATAAATTTTAGATCAGAGAGTTTTAGACTTTTTTTTGTCTTGTTTTAAATAAGCTTTTTCTATTATTTTTTGTTTTCTTTTATTTATTATACTTTTTTTTATCGTTCTTATTTTCTCTCATTCACATTGGTCTCATAATTGTTATTTACTCAACTCAATTATTCTTGTTTTTTATTAATTAAACTTTAAAATATCATCAAAAATCAATAAATTTGCTTTAATTTGGAAGGTTTTTTGTATCAGATGTTTGTTGAGTTCCACTAAATCAAATCTTTGTGTTTTAGTGATGAAAGCTCCGACCAGAAGGACGAAGAAGAGACAAACCCGACACATCCTCCTCTTCCTCATGATCTTCCTCATGATCCTCATCCTTTCTCCAGTGAGGAAAACAGCAAAGAAACGCTGACACTCAACCACAGACCGAGTTTAAGTCAGAGACCGACCGGGACAACAGAGAGGGTCAAAGAGGAAGAGGAGGAAGAGGAAGGGGCTGAGGAAGGGGGAGGAGAGGAAGAAGAAGGAGCTGAAGAGGAAGAAGAAGAGGAAGAGGGAGGAAGAGGAAGGGGCTGAAGAGGAAGAAGAAGAGGAAGGGGGAGGAGAGGAAGGGGCTGAAGAAGAAGAAGAAGGGGCTGAAGAGGAAGGGGCTGAAGAGGAAGAAGAAGATGAAGGGGGAGGAGAGGAAGGGGCTGAAGAGGAAGAAGAAGAGGAAGGGGGAGGAGAGGAAGGGGCTGAAGAGGAAGAAGAAGAGGAAGGGGGAGGAGAGGAAGGGGCTGAAGAGGAAGAAGAAGAGGAAGGGGGAGGAGAGGAAGGGGCTGAAGAGGAAGAAGAAGAGGAAGGGGCTGAAGAGGAAGAAGAAGAGGAAGGGGGAGGAGAGGAAGGGGCTGAAGAGGAAGAAGAAGAGGAAGGGGGAGGAGAGGAAGGGGCTGAAGAGGAAGAAGAAGAAGAAGGGGCTGAAGAGGAAGAAGAAGAGGAAGGGGGAGGAAGAAGAAGGGGCTGAAGAAGAAGAGGAAGGGGGAGGAGAGGAAGGGGCTGAAGAGGAAGAAGAAGAAGGGGGAGGAAGAGGAAGGGGCTGAAGAGGAAGAAGAAGAGGAAGAGGGAGGAGAGGAAGGGGCTGAAGAGGAAGAAGAAGAAGAAGGGGCTGAAGAGGAAGAAGAAGAGGAAGGGGGAGGAAGAGGAAGGGGCTGAAGAGGAAGAAGAAGAGGAAGGGGGAGGAGAGGAAGGGGCTGAAGAGGAAGAAGAAGAGGAAGGGGGAGGAAGAGGAAGGGGCTGAAGAGGAAGAATAAGAGGAAGGGGCTGAAGAGGAAGGGGGGGAGAGGAAGAAGAGGAAGAATAAGAAGAAGAGGAAGGGGCTGAAGAGGAAGAAGAAGAGGAAGGGGGAGGGCCTGAAGAGGAAGGGGGAGGAGAGGAAGGGGCTGAAGAGGAAGAAGAAGAAGGGGGAGGAAGAGGAAGGGGCTGAAGAGGAAGAAGAAGAGGAAGAGGGAGGAGAGGAAGGGGCTGAAGAGGAAGAAGAAGAAGAAGGGGCTGAAGAGGAAGAAGAAGAGGAAGGGGGAGGAAGAGGAAGGGGCTGAAGAGGAAGAAGAAGAGGAAGGGGGAGGAGAGGAAGGGGCTGAAGAGGAAGAAGAAGAGGAAGGGGGAGGAAGAGGAAGGGGCTGAAGAGGAAGAATAAGAGGAAGGGGCTGAAGAGGAAGGGGGGGAGAGGAAGAAGAGGAAGAATAAGAAGAAGAGGAAGGGGCTGAAGAGGAAGAAGAAGAGGAAGGGGGAGGGCCTGAAGAGGAAGGGGGACGAGAGGAAGAAGAGGAAGCGGAAGAAGAGGGAAACTAAAAGGAAAATGTATGAAATGCAGCTTTTCAGTCAAAGCTACGTCACAAAAATCAAAAAGTTCACTTAGATTTTTTCTGTTTTTCTGTAAAGTTTATCAAACTGGAACAAATCTTTAAAACACATTAAAAGAATAAGAGTCAATTTATTAAAAATATACGTGAAGAAAAACATTAAATTAATTCTTTACGTCATTTTTCAAACTAAATTCAAAATATTCAGCTTCTTAAATGTCTTAATTTTCTAGTTTTCTTTGGCTGAATGGAGACATGAGAAACATCTGAGCAAATGATTAATCAATAATTAATAATCTTTAATAAAAACATGACAGCTCAGCAGTTTGATAGAAACATTTTATTTTTATTTGATTCTCTTGAACATTTTACCTCAATACACAACTTTTACTATTAAACTGAGGCTCTGAAATAAAAGCTGTGATGAGGCTCGACTGCAGACAGAGGTTCAGAGTTTAAACGTCAGATTAGATTTTACTTTTTATACTTTTTATCTGTTTTAATTGTGTCTCTGAACAGATTTTACAGTATTTTGAAGCATGGGAGACTTTTATAAACCTGTTGGTGCTGAAATGAGTGTGTTAGTCGATTAATGGAAGAAAATAAATCTGTTTTTTTGTATTAATGTGTTCATTGTTTGTCATTTATTAAACAAAAATGCCAAAAATTGCTTTTTTTTCTTCTTTGTTGTATGATTATAAACTCGATTTTTATTTTTTAGGCATCAGCAAATTAAGCAAAAAAAAAGGAAAAAAAGCACAATACACTCTTATAGATTATTTTTGTTACACATACTGTAGAATAAATGAATGCACGACTGAATAAATGCAATAATTAATCATATAAAAACAGTATTTTGAGATTAAATTCATGTTTAAAATAAAAAAGAGGAATAAAAGTCATAAAATTAAAGTCGTAATGTTTCACGAAATAAAAGCGATTAAACAAACGCTAGCTTAGTTTAAACGTTAAAGTACTTAATATTCCTCTAAACTGAAAAATACAAACTTTTGTGAACTTTTCCGACTGTATTTAAGAAACAATTTAGAAAGAATATAATTTGAAAAATAAAGTCGTAATCTTTGTGAAAAAAAAATCTGAATATTTGGAGATTAAATTCTTAATGTTTAAAATAAAAAAGAGGAATAAAAGTCATAAAATTAAAGTTGTAATTTTTCACGAATATTTCGAGAATAAAGTCGTAATGTTTCACGAAATAAAAAAGATGCTTAGTTAAACATTAAAGTACTTTATATTCCTCTAAACTGAATAATGCTAACTTTTCCGACTGTTTTTAGCTCTTAAATCAAATCTGACGTTATTTCGTGAACTTGCGTCGGCAGCTAGCCTCGTCGCGTCTAAAGTGGTTTTAAAGTCGGTGTGTGTGAAACCGAGCGTTAGCGTTAGCATCCGAACACACACACACACATAAAGACCTAAAAACTGGCACAAACAATACGAACCATCACAAACATGAAAATCATCGTCATCATCAGAAGAAGAAGATCCCAGGTTTTTTTTTTTTTTTTTTTAATGTTTCAGTTGTTTTTTTCTGCCGTAAAACAATTTAAAAAAATCCATCGTTAGAAGTGAAATAAAGTCGAGTTGATTACGTTAAAATGTTGAAGTAACTTTTTTAATAAGGCAGCAATTCAACCATTTCTTCACTTTACTTGATTTTAGAAGATTTTAAGACTTGATTCTGACTTCAATCGCTCCTTCAGATGGACTTTTTTTTTTTTATTCTCTTATTATTATTTTTTTACACACAGTTTATTCTTTAATACAACAATTTCAAAAAAAAACTGAACATTGGAGAAAAATACCTCTAAATGATCCTTTTTGTACCGAACGCTAACGTGTGCTGATGTTTGTTAAAGTACCGAGTACACAGAGGTCAAAGTGCAAAAACACAACGTTGGCTTTTATTATTATAACGTCTATTCAGCGTTTATTCTAATAACGTGTCCGCAGCTCGACTAAAGCTATTAAATATAATATCCATTTATCAAAAAGTAGCTTGATTGATTCCTGCATGAAGCTTTTAAATCCTTCTGAGATCATTTCCTGTAATTTTAAATTCTTTATAAATCAGCTTTGTGCTCTTCGTCTCGCTCTGAACTCTGTTACACGGAGAACTGGAACCTCTGTTAGAAAAATATCTGACGCTTTCACAATAAAAGTCACAATTTTACCAAGAAAAAATGTCGTGATTCAAGATTAAGTAAGAGGAAAAAAAGATGGGAATATGTTGTAATTTTTCACAATAAAAATTGTGATATTTTGAGGATTAAGTCGTAATTTTTCACAATAAAAGTTGTGACATTTTGAGAATGAAGTCGTGATTTTTCACAATAAAAGTTGTGATATTTTGAGAAAGAAAGATGGGAATATGTTGTAAAAAAAAAAAAAAAAAGGGAATATTACAAGAATAAAGTCATAATTGTTATTTTTCCAAGTTAAAAAAATGGTATAATTCCCAAAATGAAGAAGCCAAAACAGAAAAAGTAACTTTGACTAACTGATGACTTGATTTTCAGCGTGTTTTATTTTTTAACGGAGGCTCAGTTTTCCGTTACGGAGCCGAAAGTTTACAGACTTTAGAAAACGTTCAGGAGACTTTACAGCTGCAAAGATTCAGATCCAGATTCTAACTAACAAACTAGAAACTAGAAACTACTCTGTGAATGAATGATGTTCTTAAAGGGTGAAGTAATAAAACAAGTTTAAAGGGCAGATTCACAGTTTTTCAGGTGAATAATCTCGCTCTGGTTGCTGTTTCGGAAAATTCAGCTTTTCCGTAATTTCGAAACAATTGAGAGCAAAAAGTGTTAAAACTAAGAAACAAACTTTAAATCACATTTTTGAAAACATAAAGCTCACAGGACATTTTGATTGTATTAAAAACACGGAAACTATCGACTTCAACTTTCTTACGTGTCAAAAAAAAATTACGTGAAAATCTGTGTGATGGTTTTTTAATAGTAGAATAATTTTATACTTCTGATGTTTGCTCTAAATATTTATGTGACTGGAAAGCATCAGAATAAAATCTAGGACAAGAAACTTCACTTTAAAAATGATGAAATGATATTTTAATATTCCCTATCTAAAGAAAAGCTGAGTCTCTGTTTCTGTTTTTTGAGTTTAAAGTATATTTTTTGTACAGGCTTGTTTCTGAAAATGTGCTTTTCTTGACTAAATCAGTTTAATCAGTTTGAATTTTACTCAATGAAAGTAAAAGATTATTTATTAAACTCATTAGAAGAAGTTTAACTGGCAGTTTGAAATTTCGTGTAAAATTAACGGAAGAATCTTTAAACTGAATCGTCGTTTTTTAGCTGAAATGTTTAAAACCTCGTCGTCTTTGTGAAGCAAAAGAATAAAAACTTGTTTAAAATACAATAAAAACTGAGTGAATCTGAATCTGAATCTTCTGAAATATCTTGAACTCTGCTGATGATTTTGAACCAAAAGCTGCAAAAATCACGATTGCACTGATTTAACGTCTTTCTCTCTCTATATGTGTAAAAATAACTGACATCATCTGACTATTAGATAGATATACTTTTCATTATCATCATTATTATAATTATTATTTTTCATTGTAATTGAAATGATATACTGTATATTCTTATAACAAATGATAACTGCACAATCCCATTGAAACCCTGAACCGTTGATTTCTTGGTAAACAACAAAAAAAACAACAAAAAAAATCAAAATTAAACGAAAAGAAAAAGTAAATCAGCATTTTTCTCTTCATCTTGATAAATGAAATCAACAAGAATAAATCTCCCAAATCATATAAATCTCTACCAGGCAACAAATTGAACAAATATGACATAAAATGCATAAAATGTACAAAAATATATATGATATATGACGCTGTAATGACACATTCAAACAGGAAGTGATCAGCCACATCCAAACAAATAATTCACCTACTGTCCTCTATTTAAAAAAAATCTGATTTTTCTTCACATTATTTAAAATTTTAACCAAACTCAGTGGTATTTTCCATTTCTCACTGCGCTGGCTCGTCTGTGTTTCATCCACTTGAAGAAAAATCTGATTTTTAAAAGAATCCAGTCGATAAAATAAACTTGTTTCGATGTATTTTTTTTGTTTTAATTCAGCATATATTCCCTGATAACCCCCCCCCCCCCCCTTTAAAGGTGTTGTGATATTAAGATTTCATGCAGTTAAGTCATATAATGCATGTCTGTTTTTAAAAGTACAGCTATGATACTATATTATGATATTAAATCAATCTGCGTTTAAAGCTACGACGTTACAGAAGATAAATGCATAAGTGAAGGATGTTTTTTTGTTTTTTTTAATGTATTTAATTCATTCAAGCTTTTCTCCTCATTATTTCCTTTTATTTCCTTTTTAAATCCTGGACATTAAACCTTTTAAAGGCGGAGTAGAGACTCTAAAAGTAAAACTCACACTGGTTGGTTTATTTCCAAACATGAACCACCTGATGTTAAACATGTGATCTGTTTAAAGACACTGGTTTAAACCATAGACTGTATAAAAGAAATGGACGTAACATCCGTGACGTCACCCATTGGTTTGTGGACTGCTGCTCGGAAGCCAATAGTTTCTAATCTGGGCAGCGCCATCTTGAAAATTTCAGGTGCATGCTGGGAAAAATAAAAACAGGGATTCTACTTATATGGGCATGAGGCGGAGTCATGGGCGGAGCGGGGAGGTTGCTATGGTTACGAGGGCTGGTTCTCGAGGACATTGGTCAATCAAGCTGTCAATCAAGACGTAGCCACGCCCTAATGCATACCCTGCTTTATCGTCACATATAAAATCAGGGAGGCCAAAATGTCCCAAATGAACATCATACTGCATTGAAGAAGGCTTTAAACTAGTGATTGAGACCATAAACACATTTTGAAAACGTTTACTGAGGTTAGAAATCAAGTGAGAAGTTGGTGAATTCTCCATTGACTTGTATAGAGACGGTCGCCCCCTGGTGGCCTTTTGATAGAATGCAGCTCTAAGTTACTTCCGAGTTGGCCTCATTTCAGAGGACCAGAACTCCCCACCTGGTTTAAAGTAGTATTCCTGTTGTTTTTAGATCTTAAATATTCAGATTAAAGAGGTAAAACTGGCTCCTTGGTAAGAATCAATGAGACTCTACAACTTTGCACATGACAGACGCTTCATTAAATCTACTTTTTCCATTTAGCGCCACTAGATGGAGCTCAAGGCGACGTTGTTTTAGATCACATTTTAACACCAGGTGGAACCAGACTCAGAAGAAGCCAGAGTTCATCAGGCTCATGTCGGTGATTTTCAAACACATTTCACTTCAACAACCGTCGACAACTTCTAATGTACAAAACCATCCGAAACATACACGAGACCAAAGACAAACAACCTCCCAATCTACACTTTCCTTCCTCGTCTCTTTCATTCAAGCTTTCCGTCTGATTTCTGCTCGATTCGGCATCAACTACAGGAACAAATCTGGCGTCAAACTATCCCTCTTTTTAACTCTGTTTGATTTAATCTTCCTTCTCAACCAGACCGGTCTCTTGGAGCATCGGAGGCAGCAGCAGGTTTCTTCCTCCCACTGATTTCAGATCAGAGGAAACGCTGATAACCATCTGTTATTACAGATCACAGCTGCAGCTCCGCCTCGTATCAATGATCTCATGTATTTTTTTTAAAACGCCTCCTGTACCCTTTTTTTTTTGTTTGGTACATAAAGACACAGGATTACCATTCGTATCTTAACAGTTGAAGATGATTTTAATATGAATAAACAGGTTTGGACAGATGAGGTATCGGCCTCCGTACGGCTCCTCGCAGGACGATGCCTCCGATTATATTTTTTCACGACATTTTAAGACATTTTTATAGATTCAGGAACCAGGAGGAGGGACGACTTCTGTCTTTGGCAGCAGGACGTGTTTTGGTTTCCTAGAAGCTGCCAACAGAGATGTGAAGAGTTTCAGACAGAGAGAGAGCGATAGAGAGATGCTACAGAGCATAAACATCTATTTCCACATAAAGAGGAATTAAAGGACGTTTTCACACTTCATATTGTGCAACACCGCAAATCACAAATTATAGAGTGCTTATATATTCAATTTTAACATGTGTCTTTGTTGCATTGTCCACGTACTTGTCTATTTGGATGTTTTAATAGTGACCACTAGGGGGCAGAGCCACACCGATTTATTCCTGCAGCCAAAACTAGAATAGATCTGAAATGCTGCCAGCGTCTCCGATTCATTCAGACATTAATTAAAGTCTTTAGTTTCTTCCCTCCACAATAAAGGAATCCCCCACATACTCTTCTTTTAAAGGACAATTAAAACAATGTCTCAAATCTAATCTGCTGTGTGTGTTGGCTCCTCTATTTGTATCTTATCTATTTATTTGCTGTCTCTCCTATTTGTATTCTTTTTATTTATTTATTTTATTCGCTAGGGACTACAGATGCAAATTAGCAACTTTGTTATAATCCAGCATATTTACAGAGATTTTTAAATATCGATGTTCATCGATGTGCACTGTCCCTATCCAAAAATGAAGTATTTATTATTTAGGAAAGCAAGGAATGAAGGAAGGAAAGCAAGGAATGAGGAGGAAGGAAGGGAGGAAGGTAGGGGGGAGGAAAGAAAGAGAGAAGGAGGAAGGACAGATGGAAGGAAGGAAGGAAAGAAGGAACAGTCAAAACAGACGGGATCAATTTGACCCGGGAGGACGACACGAAGGTTAACTAATAATTTATAACATGGTCACACTAGAGGAAGATTATTATAATGTGGTAAATATAAATATGTGAGTAATTGCAAATGTTCTACTTTTTTTAACCATTATTTGTTTGTTTAGCTTTAATTTCTGGGGACAAACATCACGTAGACAAGTGTAATTAAAATCAAATATAAAAGCACTCTCATATCACCTCAGTGCATTAAATTATTTCCCTCATATAAACATTTTCCCTTTGCATGCAGTAGCAGTTCACATATTGCAGTTTACAGTATTAAATATATATATATGTTTAAACTCTCTAAGGTAGTTTAGATTGGGTGAAGATCTTCTGACGTTTATTTAATCCAGATTTATAAAGAAGACGCTGAGTTTAGTCCTGACTGGTAGTTAATTGGAAAACTTTCATAAAACCTTCGTTATCCAGAAATCAGACCTTAAAGTTTTCCTTCATTTCACTTTCAAACAAACAATAGATCACCAAACACACGACTGATTCTGATTCCTACTAAACTGAGTCTATTTCACTTTTTTTAGAGTCTCTTTTCCAGGCAGTTAAATGACCAGGTGTTTAAATCCAAAGTATTGCTATCATCATATCTCATTTCTCCTCTCTTTGCTGTACACGTAGCTGCTTGTTAAAATCATTCCTGACTCTGATTCTCCTCTAAATAGAAAAATACCAAACAGTCGTGCAGCAGAAAGCCTAACACTGATCTGTCTTCTACCACAGACTGTTTCAGCTACGATAGTTTTTTTAATTTACATTTCTACAATAGGGCTGCTCGATTATGGAAAAAAATCATAATCACGATTATTTGGGTCAAAATTGAAATCACGATTATTAAAACATTTTTTTTTAAACTTTAGAAACATGCTTAATTAATTTTCCCTCCCAGCAGCAGCCTTTTATCTGCCGCTTAACGCAACACACAGCAGAAAATGAGCAGAGATATTAGAGCTGAGCTGGTTACCATGACGACAGTTCACACATCACTTCCTGGTTTTTAATAATTAGTCAGTAAACTCAGCATCGTCTGACGCAGGCTGGAAACTCTGCACTTTCATTTACAGTTAAAACATTTCGCTGTGTGTTTCAGCTTCCTGTCAAACTATAATGGAGCTGCGGCGGCTTCCAGTCTGAGCTTTTCAAAATAAAACTTTTGTTATTGAGCGCTATCTCATTATTATTAAAAATCGTTTTCCCCCAATTTTATTAGTTTTGAAATCCCCTAAATCGTAATCACGATCAAATTCCGATTAATTGAGCAGCCTTAATATTTCTACTAATAAATTTGCGTGACTCCTACTGATCGACACGAGGACAGACGGAGCATCGCAGCTTAAAAAAGAAAAAAAAAACAGCTTCAGAGAGTTTTGTTGTTTTTTTTTCATTTCTACGAGAGATTATTCATTTTGATTTTTAGACGACGGCGTAAAAAGTGTGAAGCTTTCGGCGAAAACCGGCGATGATGGTGGACTGGATCAGAATCATAGTGGGAAGCAACATTGTGTGTGTGTGTGTGTGAGTGTGTGTGTGTGTGTGTGTGTGTGTTAAATATAAGATAATCTCACAGAGTTGAAGCTGTTTGATGTTGTTTTTTACTTTTTCTTTTTGTTCTTGTTGACTCATCAGTTGTTTAGCTTCAGGAAGATTTTTGCTGAGTCAGGAAACAAAGAGCAGCATCGTCGATCTGATTTAATCAATAAACGACTTAAAAATGTAAAATACTTCAAGAGGAAGTAGTTTGAACTTGTGCGTTTTGTGCTTCAACAGCTTTTTACGTAAATCAGTAAAGCGGCAATCTCTTAAATAATCTGTGTTTTTTTTTGTTCTCTCTGGCGACACCTAGTGGTGATTAGTGGTAACTGCAGGTGTTTTGTTCTTCAGTACATTACTCTTATTGGCTTTTTTACTCCTTAAATGATGCATTTAAAGTAACAAACACTCTCTGAAACACATTGTGTGACTATAAATGACAGGAAATTGAAGAGGAGACTATTAATTTATGATATTTAAGATAAGATGAGAAGATAAGATAGACTTTCTGGCCATTATATAAAATTAGATATGATAAGATAGCCATTCTTTTATGTAGTGAAGTCTGTTTTCTGTTAGTTTTGCCTGAGTTACTGATCATCTTTGTCTTAGTTATTAATAAATCCTCAGTTTTGTACTTTAATTTCAATTTTTCCCCCATTGTTAATCCACTCTTCATCCCCAAAAAGCCAATAAGAGTAAAGTTTTATATAAAATCAGCTGCTTCACTCACACAGACACAGAAGCAGCTCTGACGATTAGTTGATCAGTTCTTTGATAATACTGCAAATGTAGAAAGCTTTCATCAGCGTTACATCACTCTGGGACTTATAAAACATTTATTTAGATGTTTTCAGAGATCTTTGAGATTGCCACTTATACTCAGAGGAAGTTTAGTGTTTAGTTTTTTTTATCTGGACTCTTTAAATCAGGAGGATAGATGTTTGAATGTTTCGCTGCTCTTCTGTTTTCCTGCTCGCCTCCCTGAAGCCGACTCAGAGGTGTGTTCTCTCTCTCTGTGTGTGTGTGTGTGTGTGTGTGTGTGTGTGTGTCTGTGTGTGTGTTTTCAGTAGACACACAGGTCTGGGAACTTCATCTCGTAGACGGGGACGGACTGGTGCTGTGTGTGTCCCGCTGAGATGGAAACCACTCCGGACGGACTGGGAGGAGGCCTGATGGGACGAAGAGAAGAAGAAGAGAAGAAGAAGAACATGATGTTTAATTAAAAGATAATTATTCTTCCTCAACTGTGAACACAAAGTATCTCCGAATGTTTATGATTTTTAATTTTTTAGATGCTTGTTTGGTTGAATGTTTTGTTTTGATCTCATTAGTTTGACTTTTTAAAGACTCTCCGAGCAGTTTAAACTCTGTGTAAAGTGATTTTCTTCTAAACACATTAAATAGGTCATAAATGTGTTAATAAAAAAGGTGTAAAAAGCATTTCAACCATTTAGATTTGAATTGTGGAGCTAGGCTTCACAAACTGTGTTTCAACATTTCTGTGTTCAGGATTTAGTGATTAGCATAAACCCGTCCCTGCTGCTGTAGAGGTATAAATACATTCAGCACACACTACTACTACTACAGTCTACAGTTAGCCAGTTAGCTGAGCTAGCAGCTGAGCTAGCAGCCGAGCTAGCAGCCGAGCTAGCAGCAGAAAGCTCTCAGACGTAGTGGTCATGTTTCTGGTAGAGGTGGTGACTTTGATTGACAGGTGACACTTGGTAGGGGGCGGGGCTTCAGATTCACGATTCACTTTAACCTCCTGAGTTTTTGTTTGGTATGCATTTTTCAATTTCTCCTTGATATTTAAGATTAGTACAAGTTGATAAATACAAAAACTAAACATTTTATGGGGAAGATGGTTTATTTTACAGTATTTAATTCATCAGTGTAAAAAGTCCCAATGTGCTCAAACAAGCTCTTTGTGATTAGCAGAGTCGTAACTTGTTGCTGTTGCTAAAATTAGTCAGATTTGTGTCAAACTACAAACATTGTTAAACATACAAAAAAGTTTCAACCTTAAAATTTGATCAGGTTTTTGTACCTGATTCAGCTGTTAATTAACTTGGCCGAGCTCATTTTTTAAACTGATTTTTAAACTGTAATGTGCTTTTGCGACCACTAGATGGCACAAAAACGTGTGTACTAACCAGGCTTAATTTTTGTTTGCAAATTACAAATTGAAAAAACAAACATTAAAACAAATAAGAAGAGAAAAAAGTTAAACAAGTATAAAACAGAAGATGAACTAAAGATGAACTAGGTATAATTTGTCTGACTTACCGAATAGTGAGTTCAAAGATTTGAGCCAGCCGGTCGTGCAACATGTTCGCCTGGAATAAAGAGTTAAAGTCAATTTAAAAAGAATAAATCATATTAGAGTTAAAGTTTATTTCCTCTGAGCTTCTGCGTGACTCTCCTCTCACCTTCGACTCGCAGTGAGCAGCGATCTCCTCAAACGGAGCTTTCTGGAACTTCTCCATCACCTGACGGCGTTTCTCTCTCTCCTGCTCCTCCAGACCCGTAGTGTCTAAAAACAAGACAAATACATTACAATGAGGAGAGATTAACATAAAATAACATTTAAAAATAATAATTATTTAGGTTATAAACAAACAGAAGAAGGTGAGAGAAGTTTAAATCTTCTGTGATCTTACCGATGGCTTTCTTCAGAGTCTCAAACGTGATTTCTTCAGCGAGCTGCGACTGTAGAAAGACAAAAACACCAGAATCTAAATGTTTACTTATTTATTTATTTATTTCTGTTTCTGATATGAACGCTGCAACTGCAGGCTTTAAAGCGATGGTTCGACCTAGCGTCATATGCACCATGAGGTCTATCTAATATTAAAATAATGGAGTTAGCTTAGTACAGGCGCTAAAGGGACCACCGGTGTATCTGGTAAATGACCTGGATTGGTATCAAACTACAGATAAGGTCTTTACTCATAAATCAATGCATTGGAAAGTTTGTAAGTACACCAGGAGTTTATTAAAATAACACTTACCTGATGGCTTTTATTCTGCTGCTACTGCTAAAGCTGGAAACATTGTCGAAATCTTGCGCGATCACTGAAATGTTGCGTGGTCTCGCGATATTTCGGCGATGTTTACAACTTCAGCAGTCCATAAAAATCCATAAATAAGCCGGAACAAAGTAGCGGCTTATAGTCCGGAAATTACGGTAAATAACACAAATCTACATTATAAGAAAGAAAAAGATAGTTCCTCCCTTTCAGAATCAGAAATATGTCAGGCTTTTCTTGGACCGACCTTGTCTGGGAGGCTGTTGGACAGGATGTCGACCTGCAGAGAGATCGTGTCTACGAAACTCTTCCTCCTGGTGAGACGATCTTCATCTGCAGGACGAGAGACGAGGTTACATCTCAATCAAACTTTATTTATACTGCAGCTTTCAGACAAAGTGCTTCACAGCTGATAATGAGACAGAACAAGTGACGACATGAAGAAAAAGGAACAAATTAAACAGAAAACAGAGAGAGCAAGGCACGCAAGAGGAAATAAAGTTAAAAAAATGCATATAAAATTCAAATAAAGTAAAATAAATAAGAGAAAATACAAAAATAAATGTATAAAATAAATTAAAATTAGAGAATAAGTTGATTTAAAAGATAGATTAACAGTTAAAATTGATTAAAAAGACAAAACAAAATGAAAAATGAAATAAAAGATATAAAATTAAATAAAACTAGACTAAAAAACAAGGTTAAAAAAGAGATTAAAAAGACAGAAGAAGCATGAATACAGTCACATAAGAAGATAAAACTTGATGATGATGATAATAAAATAACAGAATAAAGCAGAACAACAATAAGCATCACATAATACAACATGTGATACAATACGCCTCTTCATAACAGCACTGACATCTTTACTCTCCGTACTTTAGAGTTTAAAGAATAAAATCTATCTGATGCTGCAGAGCAATAATCTCTCAGCTCGAGCACCTTGAACCCTTCCAGCAGGCGTCCGATAATAAAGCAGAAAAGTAAAATATGACAAGTGGAGCAGGAGGCGTTTAAAATGCACAAACAGGAAACAGAAAAAAAATCAACTTCTTAGTTTTCATGAGTCAGAGTGACCTTTGTTGTGTAGTCGGCTCTGAAGGCACCAATGGGGGGAGCGATCCAATTGGACAAGAGGTGGAAGAGAGAGAGAGAGACAGAGAGAGAGAGACAGAGAGAGTGAGGGGGAAAGAGACAGACAGAGAAAAAGAGTGAGAGAGAGACAGAGAAAGAGAGACAGACAGAGAGAGAGAGACATAGAGAGATGGAGAGAAGGAGAGAGAGAAAGAGGGAGAGACAGAGAGAGAGAGTGAGGGAGAGAGAGAGAGAGAGAGAGACAGACAGAAAAAGAGTGAGAGAGAGACAGAGAAAGAGACAGAGAGAGAGAGAGTGAGACAGAGAGAGAGAGAGACAGAGAGAGAGAGAAAGAGAGAGAGAGAGAGACAGACAGAGAGAGAGAGACAGAGAGAAATGGAGAGAAGGAGAGAGAGAGAGAGATATGCAAGGTAGCATTTCTATTATTAGCTTGACATTTGGCTCATGCTATTTTTTTGGAAATGTACCAAAAAATTATCTCAGATTTGAACAAGAAACCAGCAGCGAGGAAAAAAAGTCTTGGAAACAAATCAGAAAGCATCACGAAGGTTTAGGTTTACTCATTGGCCCCCTGGTGTTCAGGAGGAGCATTACACGTTACTCATTGGCCCCCTGGTGTTCAGGAGGAGCATTACACGTTACTCATCGGCCCCCTAGTGTTCAAGAGGAGCATTACACGTTACTCATTGGCCCCCTAGTGGTCAGCAGGAGCATTACACTTTACTCATCGGCCCACTATTTTTCAGGAGGAGCATTACACTTTACTCATCGCCCCCCTAGTGTTCAGGAGGAGCATTACACGTCACTCATCGGCCCCCTAGTGTTCAGGAGGTATTACACTTTACTCATCGGCCCCCTAGTGTTCAGGAGGAGCATTACACTTTACTCATCGGCCCCCTAGTGTTCAGGAGGAGCATTACGCTTTACTCATCGGCCCCCTAGTGTTCAGGAGGAGCATTACGCTTTACTCATCATTACACGTTACTCATCGGCCCCCTAGTGTTCAGGAGGAGCATTACGCTTTACTCATCGGCCCCCTAGTGTCCAGGAGGAGCATTACACTTTACTCATCGGCCCCCTAGTGTTCAGGAGGAGCATTACACTTCACTCATCGGCCCTCTAGTGTTCAGGAGGAGCATTACGCTTTACTCATCAGCCCCCTAGTGTTCAGTAGGAGCATTACACTTTACTCATTGGCCCTCTAGTGTTCAGGAGGAGCATTACACTTTACTCATTGGCCCTCTAGTGTTCAGGAGGAGCATTACACTTTACTCATCGGCCCCCTAGTGTTCAGGAGGAGCATTACACGTTACTCTAATCAAACACATGGCTCCTACACCAATAATAATACATCCCCCAATGTTCATTTCGGTTTTTCAACCCCTAAAATATGCAACCATCTTTATATTAAGCCAGTAGAGATGGACTCGTTTCTTTGGTTCTGTTGTTTCTGCTCTGAAAAGTTTCTCATTATTAAAAGTTGAAGAAGTGAACAAAGCATGCAACATAACAGATTAGAAACTTTCCCCCTCACTTCTATTCCAGTCAGAGACCTTTGCTTTATGTCTCCTGTCTACCTTTTCACTGTTAACTGTCCAATAACTCAAGAAGTCCTAACCTAGCGGAGTTAAAATGAGGTCATCTGTCCCTCTGGACCGTTTCTCTGTGGATTGATAACTGCCGGCTTCATGCTGCTCTTCAATGTGTCACATTTATTTTTAAAAGGCACCTTTACAAAAGTTGGTAATGTGTCTGTGTTTTACCTTCCAGCTTCACTCTGACTTCACCAAGTTATTTATCTTTATATTAAAAACCAAACGTCTGTCTGATTCTCTCAAAGTAACTCTGCTGGAAGAAGCTTTACTACAGAAAGGAGGGAAGAAAAGAAGGAATGAAGGAAAAAAGGAAGGACAGAAGGAAAAAAGAGGATTGAAGGAAGGACGAAAAGAAGGGAAAAGGGATAGGAAGGAAAGGAAGGAAGCTAGGGAAGGGAAGATGGAAGGAAGACAGAAAGAAAGAAGGACGGACGGATGGAAGGAATAAAGGGAGGAAGGGCAGATGGTAGATAAAATGGAAAGAAGGAATAAGGGATAGGAAGGAAACAAGGGAAGGAAGGAAGGATGGGAAGAAGGACAGATGAAAGGATGGACATGGAAAGGAAAAAAAGAAGGAAGGAAGGGAGGAAGGAAGAACAAATGGAAAGACGGACAAGAACACAGGCAGAAAGGAAGGAAGGAAGGAAGGAAGGAAAGAAGGAAGGAAGGAAGGACGAAAAGAAGGGAAAGGGGATAGGAAGGAAAAGAAGGAAGCTAAGTAAAGATGGAAGGAAGGAGGGAAGAAAGAAAGAAAGAAGGACGGACGGATGGAAGGAATAAAGGGAGGAAGGGCAGATGGAAGATAAAATGGAAAGAAGGAATAAGGGATAGGAAGGAAACAAGGGAAGGAAGGAAGGATGGAAAGAAGGACAGATGAAAGGATGGACATGGAAAGGAAGAAAAGAAGGAAGGAAGGGAGGAAAAGAAGACAGTTAGGAAGGAAGGAAGGGAGGAAGGAAGAACAAATGGAAAGAAAGGACAGGGGACAGGAAGGAAAGGAGGGAAGGAAGGAAGGATGGAAAGAAGGACAAGAACACAGGCAGAAAGGAAGGAAGGAAGAAAAGAATGAAGGAATAAAGGGAAGAAGGGCAGAAGGAAGGAATGAAGGAAGGAAGGACGGAAAGAAGGTAGGAAGGAAAATGGGCCGGATTAGACTCCTCGGCAGGCCAGTTCTGGCCCACGGGCCTCATGTTTGACCCCTTACTTTTACTATGTAGGTAAATTTCTCTCCCAGATGATTCTAAAGATACTAAAGATACTAAAGATGCTCAAACCTGTGAATGAATTTGCTCATGAAAACTTAATAAAATATATTTGTTTAACAAGTAAAAAACATCAAACATCCACATTATATTTGGCTTGTTTGACTTTTTTCTTGTTTTACTGATGAAAGTGATTTAAAATGTTGCTTTAATAAAAATGTTCATATTCGACGACGGATGAATCTAAAGAATAAAGCAGCTGCGTTGAGCTCTAATCTCTCTACATTAACTTTACACTAAACACCAACAAAGACAAAAGACTATAACAACATTTATTATAAAGACTTCACAGTTACCTACATGTAGTTTTTATATACTCACCACAATGAGTCCAAAAGCAATGCAGCAAAACAGATCAAACCATTCAGAGTGTGTGTGTGTGTGTGTGAAGTCTGCAGCTACACACACACACACACAGCTTATAGATAGAAAGAAGACTAAAACACTATAATATCTATGTTTTCTATGAGTCCACTGAACTAACTGGTATATACTGGCTGCTAGGTTTACCTCTGGAGCTCTGCTTGCACCTGTGGAGGATTTTTCCTACTGTGTAAAGAACTGATGTTACACGAAAGCAAAGCAGAGGGAAGAAAGAACAGAAGCAACAGCGTTTGTTAGACTAAAAATAAAATAAATATATAAAAGAGTCAATAAGAAAAAAGCAGATTTCTCAGTCTGTCGGTTGTTTGTCTGAAGGTTGCTATACAGATGTGTATAAATAGAAAATAAAAAGAGGAATGTGTCTGAAAAGTAAATTATTCAAACTTTATGGGTGACAGTATACTTTAAAAGCTTTCCTGAAAAGCACAGTTAGAAATGCAGTGATAAATATTTATTGGACAACAAACTGCATGTTAACCCTTAAACAGGCCTTACTAGTTATGTCATTTGCACCTAAAGTAAGGAAGGAAGGAAGGACAGAAGGAAGGAAGGAAGGAAGGGAAGGAGGGAAGAAGGAAGGAAGGGAAGCAAGGAAGGAAGGTAGGAAGGAAAGGAGGGAAGAAGGAAGGAAAGGAGGATGGAAGGGAAGGAAGGGAGGAAGAAGGAAGGAAAGGAAGGAGAGAGGAAAGGGAGGAGGGAGGAAGAAGGGAGGGAGGGAAGGAGGAAGGGAGGAAGGAAGGAAGGAAGGAAGAAAGAAAGAAAGAAAGAAAGGAAGGACAGATGAAGGAAGGAAGAAAGGAAGGACAGATGAAGGAAGGAAGAAAGGACAGAAGGAGGGAACATTTAACCCTAACAGCTGAACTTAGATCTGAGGAAGGAAGGAAGGAAGGAGGGAAGGAAGGAAGGAAGGAAGGAAGGAAGGATGAAGGAAGGAAGGAAGAAAGGAAGGAAGGAAGGAAGGAAGGAAGGAAGGACAGAGGAAGGACCCGGGAGGACAACAGGAAGGTTAAAGAGTCTGTATCTCCTGGTGCACGTTGTCTGTTTAAGGGTTAACCCTTTATTGGGCAAATAATTATATTTAGTAACTTCTGTAAATATCCCAAAATATCCTTCCTTCCTTCCTTCCTTCCTTCCGTCCTTCCTTCCTTCCTCCCTGCCTTCTTTCTTCCCTTCCTCTTTTCCTTTCTCCCTCCCTCGTTCCTTATTTCCTCCGTCCTTCCTTCCTTTCCTTCCTTCCATCTGTCCTTCCTCCCTCCCTCCTTCTCTCCTCCCTTCCTTCTTTTCTTCCTCCGTCCTTCCTTCCTTCCTTCCTTTCCTTCCTTCCATCTGTCCTTCCTCCCTCCCTCCTTCTCTCCTCCCTTCCTTCTTTCCTTCCTCCGTCCTTCCTTCCTTTCCTTCCTTCCATCTGTCCTTCCTCCCTCCCTCCTTCTCTCCTCCCTTCCTTCTTTTCTTCCTCCGTCCTTCCTTCCTTTCCTTCCTTCCATCTATCCTTCCTCCGTCCTTCCTTCCTTCCTTCCTTCCTTCCTTTCCTTCCTTCCATCTGTCCTTCCTCCCTCCCTCCTTCTCTCCTCCCTTCCTTATTTCCTTCCTCCATCCCCCTTTCTTCTTCCTTCCTTCCTTCTTTCTTCCCTTCCTCCGTCCTTCCTTCCTTCCTCCCTTCCTTTCAATGAGTGTCCTATAAAGGGTTAAACCTTTTTAAACTCTTGATTTTTGGCTTCAATCTTCCTTTAAGTTTCTGAAATTTAAAAGAAAAACGGTAACACCTTTCCATCAAATAATCAGGTTTGGTTTCTTTTTTGGGATCTTCATCATAAGTTTTAAAAAGTCTTGAACATGGACATTGAATTTGGATTTTCTTTCTACTATTGTTAAATGCAAAACAATTCAAATCCAACTTGTTTAAACACTTTTTTTCTCGAAATTAGCAGAAAAATACAGATTCTCTGCTTCGTCTTTAAAATCCGACGTCATTTGGAGAAGCTGAAACTAATTTTTAAACATATTTGCATCACTCACTGCTGTTTGTTTTATTTTAAGTTGCTGCAGCATTTCGGTCTATCTGGCCTTCATCAGGTTTATCACTGACAGTTAATACAAACAGAGTGCGTCTCCTGTCGAACACACTATTTATAGTCAGATTGATCTTTCCAGTCATCTCCTTGGATTATTGAGCTACTGAAAGTGTTGTAATGCTGGCCGTGATAATACCTGATGAAGTTCAGACAGGTGTGCAGATGCAACGATTCCTTTCTTTTGGATGGTCGTACCTGTGACTTGGGGAACGTAAGCGATGGACAGTCTCTCTGCGTTGTATCCCGGTCCGGCCAAACACTCCGCCATGTCGGCTGTCTGGAAGTACAGCGGCCGGTCCTCCTTCTCCAAAGACTCAGGGATTCTGGAAAGGAGAGGAAGTAAAAGCTAAGACAGACATCCAACTCCTTAAAATAACTTAATATAGCCAGAAAAAAAAGGTTTGGTGGTGAATTTGTTTGAATAACGCAGAAATTAACTGACTGTGACGCTCTCAAAGTCCAAATTCAGTGTTTTAAACCACTGTATCTTTCTCTGTATATGTTCATATTATAAAATGGGGCTTTAAAATGTAAAATCAAAGAATAGATGCTGGTCCTTCAGTAAAAATTTGGGGATTTTGAAGCTCGAGGTGGAATGACTGCAGAGTTTGTTCATACTGAGTATGTTTGGATCTTTAAAGTCTGTGTAAAGTAAGAATAAATATGTGTTCTGAGTTTGACATACCACAGTAAAGTGTGTTGTTAACCACCCTGCCAAATTTGAATGATTAAAAAAATCGCCAAATATATGAAATTAGGCTTCAAAGTTGTGTAAAAATCAGCCTCTTTCTCTGTTCCCGAACGCTGTGGGCGTGGCCTCCAAGTTCGCTGAAGCCCCGCCCCCTACCAAGTGTCACCTGTCAATCAAAGTCACCACCCCTACCAGAAACATGGATGCTACGTTTGAGAGCTTTCCGCTGCTAGCTCAGCTGCTAGCTCGGCAGCTAACTCGGCTGCTAGCGGCTAACTCGGCTAGTCTTCTAGTTTGGTTAAATGAAGGGAAACAGCATATAACGATATTTGATGACATGTTTAACGATCACATATAGCTGTAAATGTTCAGATATCCCTTTTTTTTATGAAAACTTTCCTTTTCCTTTCAGATTAGTTGTTAACCTTTGATTGAACCTCAGACTGTGTTTGTGTTGACTGATTGTTGACGTGTGTAAGTGAGACATTCGGATTAAAAACAAGGGATTTGAGGCTTTAACCGACTCTGAACATAAACTTTGCCTTTAGCTTTGAGCTGTCATGTTTTTATTATGATGGGTTTTTTTATTTCTTAATTTGAGAAGTCTCCAAAAATCTCACCTCAGGCTTGTAAACACAATCACCAGCAAATACATCTCTCTTTTAGGTCACAGATGTTTTTTATAAAATATTAAAATAGTTCTCTTCACAGGCAGACATGAGGACTGTAATAGTGGAAAGAGAACAACTCTGATCTCATTTAATGAATATTTGGCAATGATAAGTTATTTTTTTAGGTTGTATTTAGTTTACAGGATGAGATTCTGTTATCGGACAATAAAACATTCACCTGGTCAATTATTGTTTTAAGCTGAATCTCTTTAAATGTGCCTTAAACAAGCAACCGTGTTTAATGTGCCAGGATCATTCCTTTCACTGGGAAATGTGTATAAAACTTAAAGTTGAAGTATGTAACTCTGACACCAAGCGTTTAGAAATGGTAAATGACGAGCGCAACATACACAATGTGGAGTGACCTACAGTCAGACATCCCAACTTTTGTTTCTCAAATTGTCACGATGTATTGAGAGTCATAACAAGGTTTTTTTGGTTTTGTAACATCAGACATTATCTGCAGTGTTCCTAGCTGCAGCTCAGTGTCAACTGGCAACCTGGCTGCTGAAACGCTAGTGACTTGGTGATTGGTAGTTAGGTGGTGGGTGGAGCATCAGTACAGACTTGGTGATTGGTAGCTAGGTGGTGGGTGGAGCATCAGTACTGACTTGGTGATTAGTAGCTAGGTGGTGGGTGGAGCATCAGTACAGACTTCGTGATTGGTAGCTAGGTGGTGGGTGGAGCATCAGTACTGACTTGGTGATTGGTAGCTAGGTGGTGGGTGGAGCATTAGTACTGACTTGGTGATTGGTAGCTAGGTGGTGGGTGGAGCATCAGTACTGACTTGGTGATTGGTAGCTAGGTGGTGGGAGGAGCATCAGTACTGACTTGGTGATTGGTAGATAGGTGGTGGGTGGAGCATCAGTACTGACTTGGTGATTGGTAGCTAGGTGGTGGGTGGAGCATCAGTACTGACTTGGTGATTGGTAGCTAGGTGGTGGGTGGAGCATTAGTACTGACTTGGTGATTGGTAGCTAGGTGGTGGGTGGAGCATCAGTACTGACTTGGTGATTGGTAGCTAGGTGGTGGGTGGAGCATCAGTACTGACTTGGTGATTGGTAGCTAGGTGGTGGGTGGAGCATCAGTACTGACTTAGTGATTGGTAGCTAGGTGGTGGGTGGAGCATCAGTACTGACTTGGTGATTGGTAGCTAGGTGGTGGGTGGAGCATCAGTACTGACTTGGTGATTGGTAGCTAGGTGGTGGGTGGAGCTTTTCAAATGTGAATATTCTGGCTGGACTACTACTGTCAGTGATATCAGTGTTTGAAATGAACATGATTCCTTAATGTCTGGTGATATTTAGGGCAATTTTATGATTACTTGGAATATATTTGTTACATACAGCTACTTTAAAAGTTAAATATAAAGAGTTAAAGACACTTACGGACACTTGTCTCTGAAGATGTGCTCTGGCAGAAGATACGGAGCGTCCAGGTTCCTCAACTCGATCACCTAGAGGTTAAACATATAAACCATCCTGATGCTTTTTCCAGACTTCAGATACATATTTAGCAAAATTAAAGACATTAAAGTTAAACAGCCAGTTCATTCTGTCATCATCAGAGCACAAGAACATTTCTG
>NC_070589.1:32619883-32624883 GCF_027409825.1 Scomber japonicus
TCAACCGAGCTGGAGCTGGTGCTGGTTCGGAGCCAGAGCCTGACTAAGCACCGGTTCTTTGCTTTTCCACCTCCAAAGCTCCAGCCCCGAGCCTCAGAACAGGAGCCAGAGCAAGCACCAACTCTGTGCTGGTCTAAAGCAAGAACCGATTACATCAGCGGACTGGGGGCGGGGCTAACGCTTATTAGCCAGCTAGTGGGGCTAACGTTTATTAGTCGGCTAGCGGGACTAACGTTTATTACCCGGCTAGCGGGGCTAACGTTTATTAGCTGGCTAGCGGGGCCAATGTTTATTAGCCGGCTAGTTGGGCTAACGTTTATTACCCGGCTAGCGGGGCTAACGTTTATTAGCCGGCTAGTGGAGCTAATGTTTATTAGCAGACTAGCGTGGCATTTACAGAGGGTTAAAGATTTGTTGATTAAAAGTACTATTTTCATCTCTTTTTTTTGCCAGTCTTTTTCTTCGTCCTCTTCTTCTTCTTCGTTTCCAGCAGGCTAGATGCCTTGCGCCATGTTGCTGCCTCTAACTGGTAAATCATGGAAGTGCTTCAAAGGCGTACGCTGGCTACGTTATATATGACGCAATCACGTAGCTCCTTGCCGGTGGAAAAGCAACGGGTTCGTAAGAGGTGCTTGGATTAGCACCAACTGAGCACTGGCTCTAGCACTAGCTCCGAACCAGCACTGGCTCCAGCTCGGTGGAAAAGGGGTATCAGACATTTTTACCATAATCCTCTAATATATTCTCTCAAAATGGATTAAAAGCAGAAATTTGATGCTGAGTCCACAAAAAAAGAATGTGTGAAGTTATTCATACTTTTATTTTCTACATTTTAACCCTTTAAACTTCCTGTCGTCCTCCCGGGTCAAATTGACCCGTCTGTTTTGACTGTTCTATCTTTCCTCCCTCCCTCCCTCTCTCCCTCCTTCCTTCCTTCCTTCCTTCCTTCTTTTGTCCATCCTTCCTTCCTTCCCTCCTACCTTCCTTCCTTCCTTCTTTCGTCCGTCCTTTCCTCATTCCTTCCTTCCTTCCATCCTTCCTCCCTCCCTCCTTCCTTTCCTTCCTTCTTCCTTCCTCCCTCCTTTCGTTCCTTCCCTCCTACCTTCCTTCCGTCCTTCTTTCGTCCGTCCTTCCCTCCTTCCTCACTCCCTCCCTCCTTTCCTTCCTTCTTCCTCCCTTCCTCCCTCCCTCCTTCCTTCCCTCCTACCTTCCTTCTTTCGTCCATCCTTCCCTCCTTCCTTCCTTCCATCCTTCCTCCCTCCCTTCTTTCCTTCCTTCCTTCCCCCCTCCCTCCTTTCCTTCCTTCTGCCTCCCTTCCATCCTTCCTTCCTCCCTCCTTTCCTTCCTTCTTCCTCCCTTCCATCCCTCCTTTCCTTCCTTCTTCCTCCTTTCCATCCCTCCTTTCCTTCCTTCTTCCTCCCTTCCATCCTTCCTTCCTACCACATGGAGACAGAGAAACACTTCATATCAAAGCTTATTGTCTCACAGATGAAGACACCAAACCGGCTGCAGCCTTCAGCCCTAAAACATCTGTGTAGTCTGCACACACACACACACACACACACACACACACACACACACACACACACACACACACACACACACACACACACACACACACACACACACACACACACACACACACAGACACACACAGCAGCTGTACGCGTTATAAATATGTTGACCTTTGACCTTTCCTCCAGCTGCACTGAGGAGTCAGGTGGCAGCGAGGAGGAGACACGAGGACAAACACAAGCTGTAATAAATCGCTCTGCGGGCGTGCACGGACCGCTGCGAGTGTGCACGAGGATGCTGGAGGAGGTGTGTGTGTGTGTGTGTGTGTGTGTGTGTGTGTGTGTGTGTGTGTGTGTGTGTCTTCATGTTGCTGAAGCTTCAAGTGTTTTAACCCTGAAAAACCTCGACTATAAAAATGAATATTGAATTAAAATTAATGATTAACTTGATTAAAAAATGATGAACTACATTTTACAATCAAATAAAAATATGCACCAATAAAATAAAATAAAATAAAAAATACTTATTCACTCAACTATTCCACAATTTATTCATTTACATCTCCAGTTATTCTAATAATTAATGTTCACATCGTCATACTTTGTCATTATTGCTCATTGTGGAGTTTAGTAGAACATATATTTCTATATTTTTACTAACTTAACTCTTTAACTAATTGGTTTTTGTCCAATTATACATGCTGAAGTTCTTCTTCTTCTTTTATTATAAATAAATCATAAATGTTAAAACTTGTTAAAACCTGTTTTTTATTCCGACTCAAACCTTCTGCAGGATAATAAAGGGTTAAATGTGACATCAGATCAGGAAACAGAGATTAACAATAATGAAATAATAAATTAAAGTGTGACATCATGACTGAATTACAGGAACAGGAAGTTAATCTGAGTTCAGACGAGTTAGAGAGAAGGAAGAAGGAAGGACTCACCATGATGAGAGAGCTGAGCAGCATCGCCTGGATCCTCTTGGTGCCCTGATGACTGGAGACAGGAAGGAAGGAAGGAAGGAATGAAGAAAGGACAGATGGAAGGATTAAATGAAAGGAGGAAGAGGAGGAGTAAGAGAAGGAAGAGATGAGAAAGATGAGAAAGATAGCAGGAAGAGGAGGAGGAGAGGAAGGAGAGGAGGAAGAGAAGAAAGAGGAGGAAGAGAGGAGGAAGAGGAGGAAGAGAAGGAAGAGATTAGGAAGATGAGGAAGAGAGGGGGAAGGAGAGAAGAGGAAGAGGAAGGAGAGGAGGAAGAGAGGATGAATAAGAGAGGAGGAAGAAGAGAAGAGGAAGAGAAGGAAGAGATGAGGAAGATGAGAAAGATGGCAGGAAGAGGAGGAGGAGTGGAAGGAGAGGAGGAAGAGAAGAAAGAGGAGGAAGAGGAGGAAGAGAAGGAAGAGAGGAGGAAGAGGAAAGGAGGAAGAGGAGGAGGAGAGGAGGAAGAATAAATAATAAAATAATATATTCAATAAAACCATTTCAGAGACATTTAATATAAAAAGCAGAATTTACTGTTATTCATTTAGACGTCATGTAAACAGGAAATGAATATGAACACTTCTATTTTACAGCAATTACTGGAAGGAGGAGAGGAGAGATGGAGGGATGGATGGAGGGATGGAAGGAGGGTAAAGCTTGTTGGTCTGTGAGGAAGAGGAGGAAGATGATGAGGAAGATGAAGAGGAGGAGGAGGCTCGTTTGATTTGGGATTATCTGTTCTTGCACTCCTGAGGCTGAAGCAGGGATTAGCTTGTTTTTCTTTTCTTTTCTTTAAGGAGGGCAGGAGTGTGTGTGTGTGTGTGTGTGTGTGTGTGTGTGTGTGTGTGTGTGTGTGTGTGTGTGTGTGTGCGTGTGTGTGTGTGTGTAGCCATCATCTCAGTGACCCGGGAGCTGGATGGATTCACTGCAGGGCTCCTCGAGGTGAAGTGAGGACAGATTAAGACTCAATTCACTTTGGATGAGGAGGAGTGTGTGTGTGTGTGTGTGTGTGTGTGTGTGTGTGTGTGTGTGTGTGCGTGTGTGTGCGTTGTGAGTCCAGCGTTGCATGATAAAAGGTTTTAAATGTGATGTTTTCTGTCATCAGTGGATCATCTCAGACAGCTGTTTACTCGTCTTTAAAAGGAAAATTAAGATTTATTTAAACCCTGGTTTATTCCAATAAATGTTTTATTATCATTTAATTTATTATTTCACACTAAACTAAAGAGAAGCAACTAAATTACTCTCCGATCTTTGCAGCCTTTCACTGGTTACCTGTCAGTTTTGAAAGCTGTAAAAACACCCTATACACATTTATATGTGGCCAGGTGGGGAGTTCTGGTCCTCTGAAATGAGGCCAACCAGGAAGTAACTTAGAGCTGCATTCTATCAAAAGGCCACCAGGGGGCGACCGTCTCTATACAAGTCAATGGAGAATTCACCAACTTCTCACTTGATTTCTAACCTCAGTAAACGTTTTCAAAATGTGTTTATGGTCTCAATCGCTAGTTTAAAGCCTTCTTCAATGCAGTATGATGTTCATTTGGGACATTTTGGCCTCCCTGATTTTATATGTGACGATAAAGCAGGGTATGCATTAGGGCGTGGCTACGTCCTGATTGACAGGTTGATTGACCAATGTCCTCGAGATCCAGCCCTCGTAACCATAGCAACCTCCCCGCTCCGCTCATGGCTCCGCCCATCGCTCCGCCTCATGCCCATATAAGTAGAATCCGTGTTTTATTTTTCCCAGCATGCACCTGAAATTTTCAAGATGGCGTTGCCCAGATTAGAAACTATTGGCTTCCGAGCAGCAGTCCACAAACCAATGGGTGACGTCACGGATGTTACGTCCATTTCTTCTACAGTCTACAGTCTATGGATACGGTACGATACGGTATTTATTTTATACTTGTCTGAAAGGTGTCATCTAGAAGTTTGATTGATTGATTAATTAATATTTCTAGACTAGGAAGGACGAGCTCAAAGAGACAAAATGACAAAAGCTAAAGAAAGAGAGAAAATGTTTGAGGGAAACTTTCTAGTGTGTGTTTTATTTTGAAGAGCTCTTTCCAAAAGCAGGGCCATAGTCTTAAATTTGGGCAAATACACGGTCACCCATAAAGTTGGAATACAATATGTTTGATCTCTTTTGTGATTTATTCTTGATAGATAAAGTGAAAATATTCTCATTGCACCTGATCAAAGGTGATTAGTGATGTGTATAAATAGAAAATAAAAAGAGGAATGTGTCTGAAAACTAAATTATTCCAACTTTATGTTTGACTTTCAATACTAACTGAAGTGTTGAAGTGTTTGGTTGTAATGAGTCCAGCAGGTTTGTGTCAGGGGGTTAGGGGGTTAGGGGTTAGGGGGTTAGGGGGTTAGGGGGTTAGGGGGTTAGGGGTTAGGGGGTTAGGGGTTAGGGGGTTAGGGGGTTAGGGGTTAGGGGGTTAGGGGGTTAGGGGTTAGGGGGTTAGGGTTAGGGGTTAGGGGGTTAGG
>NC_070589.1:32629883-32642093 GCF_027409825.1 Scomber japonicus
TCCTTTCCTTCCTCCCTCCCTCCCTCCTTACTCCTTTCCTTCCTCCCTCCCTCCTTCCTTCCTTCCTTCCTTCCTTGACCTGAGGACAACAGGAGGGTTTAAACGCTGAGTAAAATAAAAGCAGGATGAAGGCAGATGTTTGAACTCACCCACGGATCCTTTGGCAGCGATGGCGACCGTCTCCAGGAGAACCTGGACGATGCCGGCTCGGACCCGCGGCGTGTTCTTGTTGTTGGTGTCCAGGTGGTTGAGAACCTGCTGGATGACGTGATGGGAGTGCTGAGCCTGGACGACAGGAGACAAGGAGACAAGGAGACGAGGAGAGAAGGAGGATTTATAACTGTTATACTGAATATCAGCACGGCTAAGATACAGCTGGAGGTTCGAGGCTGCAGAAGATAAATCAATGTTGCAAAATGACGACTTTAGAAACCAACATATTCCTCCCTCCCTCCTTTTCTTCCTTCCTTCCTCCCTTTCTTACTCCTTCCTTCCTTCTTCCCGTCCCTCCTTACTCCTTCCATCCTTCCTCCTGTCCCTCCCTCCCTCCTTACTCCTTTCCTTCCTTCCTTCCTCCTTCCTTACTCCTTCCTTCCTTCCTTCCTCCTTTCCTTCTCTCCTTACTTCCTTACTCCCTACCTTCCTTAATCCTTTCCTTCCTTCCTTCCTTCCTTCCTTCCTTGCTACCTCCCTCCTTACTCCTTTCCTCCCTTTCCTTCCTTGCTCCTTCTCTCCTTACATCCTTCCTCCCTCCCTCCTTACTCTTTTCCTCCCTTCCTTACTCCTTTCCTTCCTTCCTTCCTCCTTCTCTCCTTACTTCCTTCCTCACTTCCTCTTTACTCCCTTCCTTCTTTCCTCCCTTCCTCCCTCCCTCCCTCCTTCCTCCCTTCCTTCCTTACTCCCTACCTTCCTTCAACCTTCCCTCCCTCCTTACTTCTACTTAAGAAACCAAGACGTGACAGAAAATCATCCTGTTTGCAGACGATGTTTTGATGTTTTTAATAGTCCATAAACATCAAATATAAACTTCAAAACATAAATAACGACTGCTTAAGGATGAGTATATCTTCTTAATTGACTCAAACTCTTTTATATTCTGCTGATGTTTTTACAATATTCAATATTCTGCAGACTGAGCGCCGAAGAAAAGGTGAAAATGAATCAATGATGCAAAATGATGACTTTGTAAAGCAACACATGACAGAAAAGTAAGGAGGGAGGGAGGAAGGAAAGGAGGGAGGAAGGAAAGGAGGGAGGAAGGAAAGAAGCAAGGAAGGATGGAAGGAAGTGAGGAAAGAAGTATAGAAGGAGGGGAAGTATGAAGGAAAAATTAAAGCTTAAATGAAACTGAAAATAAATCAATGCTCCAAAATGCCGACTTTATAAACATGTGACAGAAAATTTAGGAGGGAGGGAGGAAGGAAAGGAAGGAAGGAAGGAAGGAAGGAAGGAAGAAAACAAGGAAGGATAGAAGGAAGTAAGGAAAGAAGTATAGAAGGAGGAGAAGAATGAAGGAAAAATTAAAGCTGAAGTCAAAGTGAAAATAAATCAATGCTTCAAAATGACGACTTCAGAAACTCATCATGTTTGCAGACGATGTTCTGACGTTTTTTGCAGTCCATCACGAGTAACTGTGTCTCATCTGGTCCTCGAAATATAAATAGCGACTGCTTAAGGATGAATGTATCTTTTAAAAATGACTCAAACTCGTTTATTTCCTGCTGACGTTTTCTCCTGAATGCCCCACCGCGTCTCAGGAGGATAAAACCTGACGTGGGTTTGAGTTTCGTCACACGGATCAACAAGACACCCGTCACCCGTCTCTCCTGGCAGACAGACAGAAACCCCCCCCCCCCACCCCCCCCACGGACAGATCAGAGAGACAAAAACCCTGCCAACTCCTCACACACACACACACACACACACACACACACACACACACACACACACACACACACACACACACACACACACACACACACACACACACACAGAGCATTGATCGTGTTGTATTTAATCTATGGCAGCGCCTCAGAGTCACCTGGGAACTCGAGGAGCCGACAGCGGGCAGAGAGCGAGCGTGGGTTGTGTGTCTGGCTTAGACGGAGCAGCACAGATGCATGCTGGGAAATGTGATTGACAGCAGTAATAAGTGTACGATGCAAGTCTGAAGGTAAACACGCACACACACACACAGAGGCTGCAGCTCTGTGCAAAAAAAAAAAAAAAAGAAGCAACATCACAATGTAAAAAATGTATTCGTCCTCTGCTGGAAACAAGGAAATAATCAGGGGGTGTTTATCGTCAGACTGAAAAGTTCCTAAAATATATTCTGTATTTGTCACTAACATTCAACATCATTAAATCTACTATATGAAACTTTGTCCTTCCTTCCATCTGTCCTTCCTTCCTTTCTTCCTTCTGTCCTTTCTTCCATTCTTCCTTCTGTCCTTCGGTCCTTCCTTCCTTCTGTCCTTCCTTCCATCGGTCCTTCCTTCCTTTCTTCCTTCTGTCCTTCCTTCCTTTCTTCCTTCTGTCCTTCCTTCCTTTCTTCCTTCTGCCCTTCCCTCCTTCTGTCCTTCTTTCCTTTCTTCCTTCTGTCCTTCCCGCCCTTCTTCCTTCTGTCCTTCCTTCCATTCTCCCTTCTGTCCTTCCTTCTGTCCTTCCTTCCATTCTCCCTTCTGTCCTTCCTTCTGTCCTTCCTTCCATTCTTCCTTCTACCCTTCCTTCCATCTGTCCTTCCTTCCTTTCTTGCTTCCATCTGTCCTTCCATCTGTCCTTCCTTCCTTTCTTGCTTCCATCTGTCCTTCCTTTCTTTCTTCCTTCCATTCTCCCTTCTGTCCTTCCGTCCATTCTTCCTTTCTTCCTTCCTTTCTTCCTTCCTTCCTTCCTTCCATTCTTCCTTCTGTCCTTCCTTTCATGTGTCTTTCCTTCCATTCTTCCTTCTACCCTTCCTTCCATCTGTCCTTCCTTCCTTCCATTCTTCCATCTGTCCTTCCTTCCTTTCTTCCTTCTGTCCTTCCTTCACTATCTCTCTTTCCTACCTTTCTTCCCTCCTTCCTTTTGCCTTTTGTCTTTCCTTCCTTCCCTTCTTATTTCCTTATTTCCTTCCTTCCTTCCTTCCCTCCATCTTTTTAATGATCCGGCCAACATGAGATCAAATTGGTCTGTATGTGGCCCTTGAATGAAGATGAGTTTGACTCCTCTGACGTAGATGCATTTCACATGAATTAAGGGATTTCTCACTTCACTGCTGATTAAAGAAGCAGGTTGAAGATCATCCTGAAAAAAACCCTCCGAAAAAGCCACAGAAGCAACAACAGAGCTGAGCAGAAACAGAGTGAACATCTGATCGTCTGCCTGTCGAGGATTTCAGGGCGCCGCTGACTTTCTGCCTGCAGCTGGATGACAGCTCATCAGGATGATTGACAGGTGTGACACTCAGGGGAAAGAGGGGGGCGGGGCTAACGGCAGGGAGCGAAGCACTTTAAAAAACTCCTAACTGAAGGAAGTGCAACACATAATGAACTCTATATTTAGTGTGAAAGTGTGTGTCTGCTTTACCTGGATTAAGTAAGGAGGGAGGGAGGAAGGGAGGAAGGGAGGAAGAAGGAAGGAAAGAAAGGAGTAAGGAGGGAGGGAGGGAGGGAGGGAGGAAGGAAGGAAAGGAGTAGGGAGGGAGGGAGGAAGGAAGGAAGAAGGAAGGAAAAAAGGAGTAAGGAGGGAGGAAGGAAAGGAGGAAGGAGGGAGGGAGGGAGGGAAGAAGGAAGGAAAGGAGTAAGGAGGGAGGGAGGGAGGAAGGAAGGGAGAAGGAAGGAAAGAAAGGAGTAAGGAGGGAGGAAGGAAAGGAGTAAGGAGGGAGGGAGGGAGGGAGGGAGGGAGGAAGGAAAGGAGTAAGGAGGGAGGGAGGAAGGAAGGAAAAGAAGGAAGGAAAGAAAGGAGTAAGGAGGGAGGAAGGATAGGAGTAAGGAGGGAGGGAGGGAGGGAGGAAGGAAGGAAAGGAGTAAGGAGGGAGGGAGGGAGGAAGGGAGGAAAGGAAGGAAGGAAAGAAGGAAAGGAGGGAGGACGGTAGGGAGGAAAGGAAAGAAGGAAGGGAGGAAGGAAGGAAGGAGGGAGGGGGGAAGGAAGGACAAAAGGAAGGAAAGAAGGAACAGTCAACACATTATGAACTCTATATTTAGTGTGAAAGTATGAGTTTGCTTTACCTGGATGGAGTACATGATGATTCTGAAGCAGGAGACAGCGAACTCGTTTGGGTCCCACAGGTGATGATTATCCAGGTGACTGAGGACGGAAAGGTAAAGACAGACATCGTTAGACAAAGACAGATAAAAGACAGCGAGGTCAGAGCTGCACTCTTTAAATCTGAGACGGATAACAAGAGAAGAAGAAGCATTTGTCTTTTTTTTAAAAAAATACCTAGACAAGAGAAGAGGTAGTCTGATATTTTATTTATTTTATTTTATTATATTTTATCTTCTCTGCTGGGATCCACACACACACACACACACACACACACACACACACACACACACACATACACACCATTTTTTTCTCTTTGTAATTTATTCTTCATGTCTTATTATCAGCTTGTCAATCAGCTGTGAAGCACTTTGAACTACATTAACCTGAAAGCTGCTGTATAACAGTAGATAGATAGATAGATAGATTATATGGAATAGGACATTAGAGCTTTTTTTTTTAAAGGATCAGCTGCTGACGTCACCTGTTGAAGCTTTAATGATCGGACAGTGTGAGAGAAAGTGAGAGAAGAGAAGAGAAAAGAAGAAGCTCTGAGACAGAAGAGAAACTGGTGACAGAGAGGAAAAGAGAGAGAGAGAGAGGGAGAGACAGACAGAGAGAGAGAGAAAGAGAGAGAGAGAGAGAGAGAGAGAGAGACAGGGAGAGAGAGAGAGAGAGAAAGAGAGAGAGAGACACAGAGGGAGAGACGGTCACCTGGTGGCGACGGTGTGTTGAGGTCGTACAGCAGCTGTCGGCGTGATAAGAAGGCTTGTTTAATTTCCTCTGTGTGTGTGTGTGTGTGTGTGTGTGTGTGTGTGTGTGTGTGTGAAAGTGTGTGTGTGTGTGTGTGTGTGTGTGTGTGTGTGTGTGTGTGTGTGTGTGTGTGTGTGTGTGTGTGTGTGTGTGTGTGTGTGTGTGTGTGTGAAAGTGTGTGTATGTGAGAAAGTGTGTGTGTGATACCGAGAAAGAAACAGAGTGTGAGTCATAAAGCGTTTGGTGCCAGTATGTGTATTTATATGCCAGCCTGTGTGTGTGTGTGTATGTGAGTGTATGTGAAAAAGTGTGTGTGAGTGTGTGTGTGTGTGTGTGTGTGTGTCTTTCTATCTTTGAGAGGACTTTTTGGCCGTTCCTCACAACTTTAAAATGAACCCTTTTAAAGGTTAAGGGACCTGTGAATGCATTAATATCAATGAGTGTCCCTACAAGGATATAAAAAGAGAAATGTGTGTGTGTGTGTGTGTGTGTGTGTGTGTGTGTGTGTGTGTGTGTGTGTGTGTGTTTGTACTCACACCAGCACAGGTCTCACGGCGTTGTTCATGTTCCCGTACGCCGCTCGGCCCAGCAGCTCTCTGAAGCAGCTTTCAGCCAACGCTGCAGGGTTCTCCTCTCCATCCTGACCCGCTACCGACGGCGTGCTCGGGTGCCCCCGCCCTACAGGAAACAGGAAGCACAAGTTTAATCCTCAAGTCAAGGAAGGAAGGGAGGAGGGAAGGAAGGAAGGATGGAAGGAAAGGAGGGAGGAAGGGAGGGAGGAAGGAGGGAGGAGGGAAAGGAGGAGGGAAGAAAGGAGGGAAGTAAAGAAGGAGGGTGGAAGGAATGATGGAAAGGAGGGAGGAAGGAAGGAAAGGAGGGAGGGAGGGGAGGGGAAAGGAAGGGAGGGAGGGAGGAAGGATGGAAGGGAGGAAGGATGGAAGGGAGGAAGGAAAGAAGGAAGGGAGGAAGAAGGAAGGAAAGGGGAAGGAAGGAAGGATGCAAGGGAGGAAGATGGAAGGAAAGGAGGAAAGAAGAAAGGAGGGAAGTAAAGAAGGAGGGTGGAAGGAAGGGAGGAAGGAATGATGGCAAGGAGGGAGGAAGGAAGGAAAGGAGGGAGGGAGGGGAGGGGAAAGGAAGGGAGGGAGGGAGGGAGGAAGGATAGAAGGGAGGAAGAAGGAAGGAAGGAAAGGAGGGTGGAAGGAAAGGAAGGAAGGACAGAAGGAAGAAAGGAGGGAAGTAAAGAAGGAGGGTGAGAGGGTGGAAGGAAGGAAAGGAAGGAAGGAGGGAAGGAAAGAAATGTGTCTTAATGTGAAACTAAAGACTGAAGAATCAATTCCTCATATCACACACTAATAATCTGTAAACAGAGAGAAGGAGGGAGCGAGGGAGGGATGAGAGAGAGAGAGAGGGAGGGAGGGAGGGATGAGAGAGAGAGGGAGAGAGGAGTGCAATAACATTTAGACAGTAGCAGGGGTGAAACCTTCAGGATATGAGACAGATGGATGGATGAAGAGAAAAGAGAGCGAGTGAAGAATGAAGGACTGAAAGAAGGACGAGAGACTGAAGAGAAATCAATCAGAGCAGCTGGAGAGAAAAAAAAGAAAAGAAAAGAAGCAGAAATCAAATGAAAGAGTATCGACCGACCTCAATCAGATAGGGATGAGTGTGAGTGTGTGTGTGTGTGTGTGTGTGTGTGTGTGTGTGTGTGTGTGTGTGTGTGTGTATGAGAATATAGAAACTGAAAAATGAAAAGGAAAGAGATTTTTATTCTGTATTTAGTTTATATTGAAATAAAAGAGATAGATTAACCCTCCTGTTGTCCTCAAGTTAAGGAAGGAAGGGAAGAAGGAAGGAAAGGAGTGAAGGAGGGAGGGATGTAGGGAGAGAGCAAGGAGGGAAAGGAGGAATGAAAGGAAGAAGGAAGGAAAGAAGGAAGGGAGGAAGGAAAGGAAGGAAGGAAAGGAGGGAGGACAGAAGGAAGGGAGGGAAGAAGGAAGGATGGAACGGAGGAATGAAAGGAAGAAGGAAGGAAAGAAGGAAGGGAGGAAGGAAAGGAAGGAAGGAAAGGAGGGAGGACAGAAGGAAGGGAGGGAAGAAGGAAGGATGGAACGGAGGAAGAAGGAAGGAAAGGAGGGAGGGAGGAAGGAGGAAAGGAAGGAAGGAAAGGAGGGAGGATGGAAGGGAGGAAAGGAAAGAGAAGGAAGGAAGGAAGGAGGGAGGGAGGCAGAAAGGGAAAGAGGAAGGGAGGAAAGAAGGACATCCTTTCCTTCCTTCCTCCCTCCTTTCCTTCCTTCTTCCCTTCTTTCCTTCCTTCCTTCCTCCCTCCTTTCCTTCCTTCCTTCTTCCTTCCTCCCTCTCTCCTTTGTTAATGTCATTAATCATTTAACTAAGAGCCAGATAAACGTCTGCTGACAGCCTGCGAGCACAAAGATATCCTGTAATCACATGTAAGAAATGTGTTTTATATTAAATTCATCACCTGAGGACATAAAGCAGGAATTATTTTACATTTAAGAGCAGCTGATAAGACGGGTCAGTGAGCGGGAGAACAAGAAATACAAATAAAAAGAAAGAAAAGAAAGAAAGAGTCAGATTTTGTGAAACCAATCAAATTATTCCTGATTAATGTGATGTAAGAGGCAAAAAGAAAGACAGAAAGAAGGAAAGAAAGACAGAAAGAAGGAAAGAAAGACAGAAAGAAGGAAAGAAAGACAGAAAGAAAGAAAGAAAGAAAGAAAGAAAGAAAGAAAGAAAGAAAGAAAGAAAGAAAGGGGGGATGAGAGAGAGAGGTTTAACGGTGACGGAGGAATCAAATGACAAAGATGAAAGAGGATAAAGAAAATAGAGAATAAGACAGACAGACAGGGTGGGAGGAGGAGGGGAGGAGGAGGGGAAGGGGGGAGGGTGGAAGTAAAGAAGGAGGGAGGAAGGAAGGAAGGAAGGAAGGGAGGAAGGAAGGAAGGGAGGGAAGGAAGGAAGGAAGGAAAGGAGGGAGGGAGGGAGGGAGGAAGGAAGGAAAGAAGGGATTTATAGGTTATTATGCAATGGTGTTACTGGTCACAGTATAGGGTTAGGGTCAAACTGTCTGATCTGTGCTGGTTTTCTTTTAACCCTTCGTAGGTCAGAACCAAGAAAGTGCTGTTTATGCTTTTCCTTCCTCTCTGACGCCATGGCAACATAAAACATGGATTATATTCCCTCATTGAGCCTAAATGTGATGTTTTATACAGCCTCTACAGACTCATTCTGTTAGTGTACAAGGAAGGAAATAAGGAAGGAAGGAAGGAAGGAAGGACAGATGACACAAAGGAAGGAAGAAAGGAAGGAAGGCAGGACAGATGACACGAAGGAAGGAAGGAAGGAAGGAAGGAAGGATGGACAGATGACACGAAGCAAGGAAGGAAGGAAAGAAGGAAGGTAGGAAGCAAGGAAAGAAGGAAGGAAGGAAAGACAGATGACACGAAGGACAGAACGAAGGATGGATTGAAGGAAGGAAGGAAAGAAGGACGGAAGGATAGAAGGAAGGAAGGAAGGAAGGAAGGAAGGACAGATGACACGAAGGACAGAACGAAGGATGGATTGAATGAAGGACGGAAGGAAGGAAGGAAGGACGGAAGGATGGACAGATGACACGAAGGAAGGATCTCTGATGTCAGCAGTAATTTGGGTTATTCTTCATTTATACACTAGCACAACCTGTATCTATAGCAACCATAGAACAACCTGTATCTATAGCAACCATAACATAACCTGTATCTATAGCAACCATAGAACAACCTGTATCTATAGCAACCATAACACAACCTGTATCTATAGCAACCATAGAACAACCTGTATCTATAGCAACCACAACACAATCTGTGTCTATAGCAACAATAGAACAACCTGTATCTATAGCAACCATAGAACAACCTGTATCTATAGCAACCATAACACAATCTGATGTTCTGTCTGTGCATTACATTCCTCATACAAGTGATAAAGATTGACCTAAAAAGTTAAATGGGTTCAATAGATTTAGTTTTTGGCCAGACATCATACCTCTACCAAACAGTTGAGCAGACCTATGAAGGGTTGAATATGTCACCTGTGAGCAAATGGCCGCTGCTGTCAGTTTTGATTTACTTTGGTAACTTTGGACTCATTTTTGCTCCTGACAAGAAGAAACGTAGGAACAAATAGACATTTTTGTAGCGACATGATGTCTAGGAACGGTCCCTTTAGTCACTCCTGCCCACTGACGGTTTGATCACCTGCTGCTTCTGTCTCAATGTTGCACCTCCTCCTGTTTTGACATCTGACCACCTGAGAACCACTTCCTCCTACTAAGTTGACCCTTGATCTTGTCTGTGAGTCACGCTGTTAAGGTCTGAATGATAACGCTCTCCCTTCCTGCCTTTTTGTGTCTTTGCTTTTTCTTTTTTTCCCCAAAATATTTTTATTGAAAAAGAACACAAGATACTTCGAGGCTGCGTTCACACTGCAAGACAAAATCTGATTTTTAGCCAAACTAGATTGGAACCAGATGCTCTTATGAAGTCTGAACAGTCAGAAAACCACCTTTGGGAAGAAGTCTGGACAGATGTGTCTAAGTCTGAACAGCTCCAAACACTCATATCGGATTTGACTGTCCGTGACGTCTCTCTACGTCTCTACGCTACGTCACTCTATGAGACACCAGACTCGCGCTTATTCCAGTTGTTGTTGCTAGGTGATATCACTGGAGGACTTATTCCAGTTGTTGTTGCTAGGTGATATCACTGTAGGCAACGGAGGACATCGTAAACATCAGTCCATGGACAGAGGATCAAACCATATTCTTAATCTTTGGGGAGATGGCTCCATTCAAGCGAAGCTCAAGGGTTTGTTATTGCTGTCGCTGTCGCAATTATATGACATCACACAATACACACTAGATGACGAATCCGCTCCGACAACGTTGCCACAGCAACCTGTCAGATTGGTCATTAATGTGGCCCAGTCTGAACCAGGCGGGGAGTTCTGGTCCTCTGAAATGAAGCCAACGCGGAAGTAACTTAGAGCTGCATTCTATCAAAAGGCCACCAGGGGGCGACCGTCTCTATACAAGTCAATGGAGAATTCACCAACTTCTCACTTGATTTCTAACCTCAGTAAACGTTTTCAAAATGTGTTTATGGTCTCAATCGCTAGTTTAAAGCCTTCTTCAATGCAGTATGATGTTCATTTGGGACATTTTGGCCTCCCTGATTTTATATGTGACGATAAAGCAGGGTATGCATTAGGGCGTGGCTACGTCCTGATTGACAGGTTGATTGACCAATGTCCTCGAGATCCAGCCCTCGCAACCATAGCAACCTCCCCGCTCCGCCCATGGCTCCGCTTCATGCCCATATAAGTAGAATCTGTGTTTTTATTTTTCCCAGCATGCACCTGAAATTTTCAAGATGGCGCTGCCTAGATTAGAAACTATTGGCTTCCGAGCAGCAGTCCACAAACCAATGGGTGACGTCACGGATGTTACGTCCATTTCTTTTATACAGTCTATGGTCTTGACTCGGCCTCCAAAGCCCAAAAAAAGCAGAGGTGAGAGAGTGAGACAGTGTTGTTGGCTTTGAGAGAGAGCGGCAGAGTGAATGAGAGAAATAAAATGTTGTTTCATGGCTCTGTTCTAAAGCTCTAATAAATAACCATCAAACACTCAACAGATGATTTACTGTTGAATCAGACGCTCTCAGTTTAATTCTCCTCTGCTTTTTTTTTTCTCTCTCTCTTTTCATTCATTTATTACATCCGGCAGTAAATACAGTCTGTGTTGATTCTGTAGTGTTGGCATTTCAAATCAGATGCCTGCAGAGCACCAAGAGGAGCATCGGATGACGTACGTCGACACATGCGGCACATCAATTATCTCAATTATCACGTTGTCATTAAATCCCGCCGGTCCCGGGTTCAAAATCCCGGACGAGCCCCCAAATCTATCATGAACCCACTCATAGTTCACACAAAGAAAGACGAGACCACACATGTTGAAACACCAAAAATACAAAAGTGATTTATTAACCCTCCTGTTGTTCTCAGGTCAAGGAAGGACAGAAGGAAAGACAGGAGGAAGGACAGGAGGAAGGAAGGAAGGAAGGAAGGAAGGAAGGAAGGAAGGAAGGAAGGAATGAAGGAAGGAAGGAAAGAAAGAAGTAAGGAGGGAGGGAGGAAAGGAGGAAGGAAGGAAGGAAAGGAGTAAGGATGAAAAGAGGAAGGGATTTAGGAGAGAAGGAAGGAATGAAGGAAGGAAGTAAGGTGACTGTGAACATCACCAGAAGGACTCCCTTCCTTCTTTCCTGTCCTCCCTTCTGCTCTTCCTTCCTTCCTCCCTCCTTTCCTTTCCTCTTTCCTTTCCTTTCCTTTCCTCCCTTCCTTACTCCCTCCTTTCTTCCTCCCTCCTGTCCTTCTTCCCTTCCTTCCTCCCTGCCTTCCTTTCTTTCCTTCCTTCTTTTCCCTCCTCCCTCCCTTCCTTCCTTGACTCGAGGACAACAGGAGAGTCAATGTTTTATCTTCCTTCGTTCCTTCCTTCCTTCCTTTCTGTCTTCATGTCATCTGTCCTTCCTTCCTTCCTTCCTTTCTTCGTGTCATCTGTCCATCCTTCCTTCTTTCCTTCCTTCATGTTATCTGTCCTTCCTTCCTTTTTTCGTGTCATCTGTCCTTCCTTCCTTTCTTTCTTTGTGTCATCTGTCCTTCCTTCCTTCCTCCATCCATCCATCTATCCATCCATCCTTCCTTCCTTTGTGTCATCTATCATTCCTTCCATCCTCCCTTATTCCCATCCTTTGTGTAATCTGTCCTTCCTTCCTTCCTCCCATCCTTCCTCCCTTCCTCCCTTCCTTCCGTCCTTCCATCCATCCTTCCTTCCTTCCATCCTTCCTCCCTTCCTTGCTTCCTTCCATTCTTCTGTCCTCCCTTCCTTCCATCCATCCTTCCTCCCTTCCTTCCTTCCTCCCTTCCTTCCTTCCTTCCTTCCATTCTTCCGTCCTCCCTTCCTTCCATCCATCCTTCCTTCCTTCCTTCCTTTCTTCCTTCCTTCCTTCCTTCCTTTGCTTTGAAACCTGCAGGATTCTAGCGGACTATAAATGAAACATCTTTAAATCTTTAAAGCTGACATTTTGCTTCCTACTATAAATCAACTGGAGGAAAAATCTAAAATAAATCTCCTTAGCTTAGTTTGTTCTCTCCACTTCATTA
>NC_070589.1:32642593-32672593 GCF_027409825.1 Scomber japonicus
CTTCTTCCTCCTTTTCTTCCTTCTTCCTCCCTTTCTCCCTCGTTTCCTTCCTTCTTCCTCTCTCCTTACCTTTATTCCTCCATTCCTTCCTTCTCCCTTCCTTTCTTCCTCCCTCCTTTCCATTCTTTTCCTTCTTCCTCCCTCCTTCCCTTCCTTCCTCCATCCTTCCCTTCCTTCCTCTCTCCTTTCCTTCCTTCTTACTCTCTTCCTTCCTTCTTTCTTCCTCCTTTCCTTTCCTTCTCCCTCCCTCCCTCCTTCCCTTCTTCCTCCCCCCTATCTTTCCTTTTTCTTCCCTTCCTCCTTAACATACTAATAATCTGTGCCAGATTCAGCCCTGAAAAACTTTATCAATGGATTCCTACCATTGAATGTCTGTTATAAAGGGAGGGAGTAGTGAATGAATGAATGAATGAATGAATGAATGAATGAATGAATGAGAGAATGAGAGAATGAATGAATGAGTGAATTAGGACACAGCTTTAGATTCATCACTGAAACCCACGTATGAGCCTCATCCTCAAAGGTGGAGAAAAGTCAGTTTCAGAGAACAGCAAACAGACCCGACTGAATATGAAATATGAAATATAATAAACTGAGCCTCAGGAATGAAGTTACCTCCAGACTAGAAAAGTTCTCATCTAGGAAAATCAAATATTTGGCAGAGTGACCCTTCGCTCCAGAGCCGGGAAGACAATCAATCTCAGTCCAGACATATGAGAGCAGAGCAGCAGGTGTGTGTTGGGGTTAATCCCTCCTTTCCTTCCTTCCTTCCTCATTTCCTTTCTTCTTTCTTCCTCCTTTCCTTCCTTCTTCCTCCCTCTTTCCCTTCTTTCCTCCTTTCTCCCTCATTTCCTTCCTTCTTCATCCCTTCCTTCCTCCTTACTCCCTTCCTTCCTCCCTCCTTTCCTTCCACCTATCCTTCCTTCTTTATTCCTCCTTTCTCCCTCATTTCCTTCCTTCTTCATCTCTCCTTTCCTTTATTCCTCCTTTCCTTCCTTCTTCCTCCTTTCCTTCCACATTCCTTCCTCCTTTATTCCTCCTTTCTCCCTCATGTCCTTCCTTCTTCCTCCCTTCCTTCCTCTTTTCCTTTCTTCTTATTCCCTTGCTTCCTCTGTTCCTTCCACCTTTCCTTCCTTCTTTATTCTTCCTTTCCTCCTCCCTTCTCCCTCATTTCCTTCCTTCTTCCTCCCTTCCTTCCACCTTTCCTTCCTTCTTTATTCCTCCTTTCCTTCCTTCTTCCTCCCTTCCTTCCACCTTTCCTTCCTTCTTTATTCCTCCTTTCCTTCCTTCTTCCTCCCTCCTTCCCTTCCTTCCTCCTTTCTCTCTCATTTCCTTCCTTCTTACTCCCTTCCTTCCTCCTTTCCTTCCACCTTTCCTTCCTTCTTTATTCCTCCTTCCCTTCCTTCCACCTTTCCTTCCTTCTTCATACCTCCTTTCCTTCCTTCCATATAAAATATAAAATATAAGCCTCAGGAATGAAGTTACCTCCAGACTAGAAAACTTCTCATCTAGTAAAATCAAATATTTGGCAGAGTGACCCTTCGCTCCAGAGCCGGGAAGACCATCAATCTCAGTCCAGACATATGAGAGCAGAGCAGCAGGTATGTGTCGTGGTTAATCCCTCCTTTCCTTCCTTCCTCATTTCCTTTCTTCCTTCTTCCTCCTTTCCTTCCTTCTTCCTCCTTCTTTCCCTTCTTTCCTCCTTTCTCCCTCATTTCCTTCCTTCTTCATCCCTTCCTTCCACCTTTCCTTCCTTCTTACTCCCTTCCTTCCTCCCTCCTTTCCTTCCACCTTTCCTTCCTTCTTTATTCCCCCTTTTCCTTTCTTCCTCCTTTCTCCCTCATTTCCTTCCTTCTTCATCTCTCCTTTCCTTTATTCCTCCTTTCCTTCCTTCTTCCTCCTTTCCTTCCACATTCCTTCCTTCTTTATTCCTCCTTTTTCCCTCATTTCCTTCCTTCTTCCTCCCTTCCTCCTTTCCTACCTTCTTACTCCCTTCCTTCCTCCTTTCATTCCTTCTTCTTCCCTCCTTTCTCCCTCATTTCCTTCCTTCTTCCTCCCTTCCTTCCTTTTTACTCCCTTCCTTCCTCCTTTACTTCCATCTTTCCTCCTTTACTTCCATCTTTCCTTTCTTCTTTCTTCCTCCTTTCTCCCTCATTTCCTCCCTTCCTTCCACCTTTCCTTCCTTCTTCATACCTCCTTTCCTTCCTTCCATATAAAATATAAAATATAAGCCTCAGGAATGAAGTTACCTCCAGACTAGAAAACTTCTCATCTAGTAAAATCAAATATTTGGCAGAGTGACCCTTCGCTCCAGAGCCGGGAAGACAATCAATCTCAGTCCAGACATATGAGAGCAGAGCAGCAGGTGTGTGTGTCGGGGTTAGTATGCGGGTGTCGTACCTGTCCAGGTCGTCGCTGTCCTGCATGTTGAACAGCATGGACGGGATCAGCTTGTCCATGTGCTGCGGCTCCCAGATGATCGCCTGCAGCTCGTCGTTCACCGTCTTCCTCACGACGCCCTGCAACCCTTTGATCCCCGCCACACGGATCCTGACAGGGACGAGACACACACTGACTGTTAAACACACATGAAACTAAAACACACACACACACACACACACACACACATGCATTAAACAGGCAGCAGACTGTGCTATTGGGGGGAAAACAGCAGCATTGACTCAGTTTAACCATAGACTGTATAAAAGAAATGGACGTAACATCTGTGACGTCACCCATTGGTTTGTGGACTGCTGCTCGGAAGCCAATCGTTTCTAATCTAGGCAGCGCCATCTTGAAAATTTGAGGTGCATGCTGGGAAAAATAAAAACACGGATTCTACTTATATGGGCATGAGGCGGGGCCATGGGCGGAGCGGGGAGGTTGCTATGGTTACGAGGGCTGGATCTCGAGGACATTGGTCAATCAACCTGTCAATCAGGACGTAGCCACGCCCTAATGCATACCCTGCTTTATCGTCACATATAAAATCAGGGAGGCCAAAATGTCCCAAATGAACATCATACTGCATTGAAGAAGGCTTTAAACTAGCGATTGAGACCATAAACACATTTTGAAAACGTTTACTGAGGTTAGAAATCAAGTGAGAAGTTGGTGAATTCTCCATTGACTTGTATAGAGACGGTCGCCCCCTGGTGGCCTTTTGATAGAATGCAGCTCTAAGTTACTTCCGCGTTGGCCTCATTTCAGAGGACCGGAGTTGCTAAGGTGTATGCTAAGGTGGATGCTAAGGCGGTTACTAAGACGGTTACTAAGGTGGTTGCTAAGGCGGTTGCTAAGGCGTTTCCACTCTCATATCTCAGAAGTGATTCAGCTCCAACATGTACGGATGTGATTTGAGAAGTTGAACCTTTTTTCGGGGGAGTAAAGAAGAAGAAAAAGAAGTGAAATCCTGCTACTATAGTCAGCTTATGTAGAAGCTTTGGTTGCTAAGGTGGTTGCTAAGGGGGGCTCTTAAAGAGACAGGAGCTAAAACAGGTCTGTTAATAGACAGAGGCTGAACTGAGCGGCTGCATAAAGGACCAGTAGAAGATAAATAAGGAGTTTTTAACAGGAAATCATGTAAAGATATTCCAGTAGAGACTCAGAATATTAATATAGAGCTGGAAACATGAAGAATATATACATCCTTTAACCAGAAATGGAGGCGTTAGATGAGAAAGTCCTCATATAAGGAGTCTCTGCGTATCTATTTACAGCTATTTGTGGTTTCAGGTTTCTCTCATATTATGAATCTGCGTGTCCCTCAACATCAACTTCCAGCTCTCATCTGGTTACTGAAGGAACATAATAACACTGCTTTATTGTAATTTCCATCTCTGTCTCACACACACACACACACACACACACACACACACACACACACACACAGGGGGACTGGTCTCTGGACTCAGGTGCAATCAGAGCCCAGCGCTGTTTACTATTTCCGTCTCTCTCTCTCTCTCTCTCTCTCTCTCTCTCTATCTCCCGTCGTATACCGCTGTATGAGCAGTAATATGAAAAGCAGGACGGGTGACCTCGCCTTCGGCTTAATCCAATAAACCGCCAGAGAAATTCTATTTGGGAATTCCTCTCCACCTGCGGCGAGGAGCCTCCGAATAGAATAATGAAATTGGTGGGGGAGAAAAAGGCGAAGTGAGAAGTCACACTGTTTACAGCTTGGTGGTGTGTGCGGAGGTATCAAGCCAACTCGAAAATAATCCCAGCATCCCCCCCTGGCTCCCCTCGTACCCCCCCCCGGCTCCCCTCGTACCCCCCCCCCCCCCCGGTTCCCCTCGTACCCTCCCACCTACGACCAAACGCTCACAGAGGCACAGACACACACTCATACATACAAATAGAGATAAAAAAAAGGTGCTTTTCAGTGCTCATACACACACACACACACAGACAGACACACATACACACACACCTCTACACACACACACACACACCTCTACACACACGCACACACATCTATCTCTCTATCTATCTCTCCATCTATCCATCTATCCATCCATGAGACCTGTCTCTGTCCTCTCACCTGGTTCTGGTCTCTGCGTCTTCATGGGTCGAGTGGCACATGGCGCTAAACTGGGAGACGAAGAAATCGTAGCGTCGGTGGTAAGACGGCGTGTCCTCCTCGATGTTGGCAAACTTCACAAACTAGAGAGAGACAGAGGACAGGAAGAGAAGACAAACACTCATTAGTCTTTACAACATTATTTTACTACAAATATAAGAAGAGACGATCATGAACGCAACAATTATCGTCACATCATCATCAGTGTTTCAGGGTTGAATCTAGAGTTGTACTGATTCTGACACCAGTATCGGAAATGCCTCCGATACTGCCGAAAATGCTGGCATCGGTATCGGCGAGTACTGGAGTCAGAAGTGACTATATTGTGACCGTAGTTATTTTCAGATCACTCTTAACAACTATTTTAAAGAAGACTTTTCCCCTTTCATAGTTGAAGTTACAGGGGCGATACACATGATTTTAGAATGCATATTCCTCCTGCCTAGTGTCAACACTCATTAGTCTTCACCAGGCGGGGAGTTCTGGTCCTCTGAAATGAAGCCAACCAGGAAGTAACTTAGAGCTGCATTCTACAAAAGGCCACCAGGGGGCGACCGTCTCTATACAAGTCAATGGAGAATTCACCAACTTCTCACTTGATTTCTAACCTCAGTAAACGTTTTCAAAATGTGTTTATGGTCTCAATCGCTAGTTTAAAGCCTTCTTCAATGCAGTATGATGTTCATTTGGGACATTTTGGCCTCCCTGATTTTATATGTGATGATAAAGCAGGGTATGCATTAGGGCGTGGCTACGTCCTGATTGACAGGTTGATTGACCAATGTCCTCGAGACCCAGCCCTCGCAACCATAGCAACCTCCCCGCTCCGCCCATGGCCCCGCCTCATGCCCATATAAGTAGAATCCATGTTTTTATTTTTCCCAGCATGCACCTGAAATTTTCAAGATGGTGCTGTTATATTGTTATACTGTTATGCTATTGGTTCCGAGCAGCAGTCCACAAACCAATGGGTGACGTCACGGATGTTACGTCCATTTCTTTTATACAGTCTATGGTCTTTACATTATTTGAATTTTAGACTCCATCAAACAAATATAAGAAGAGACAATCCTGAAAGCAGCAGCGATTATCGCCACATCATCATCGAGTGTTTCAGGGTTGAATCAACTGGAAGCAGAGCCGGTAGTGATAATAACCGATAAAGAGCCTCCCTCTTTTATCCAACCTGTAATTTCCTCCCTCTAAACAAGAGTCCTCTCTCCTTCTCTCTCTCTCTCTCTCTCTCTCTCTCTCTCTCTCTCTCTCTCTCTCTCTCTATCTTTCTCCTCTCTCCCTCTCTCCCTCTATCTCTCTGTCTCTCTCTCTCTCTGTCTCTCTCTCTCCCCCTCTCATTTTGTCTCTGTCTCTCTCTCTGCCTCTATCTCTCTCTCTCTCTCTCTCTCTCTCTCCCTCTCCCTTTGTCTCTGTCTCTCTCTCCCCCTCTCGCTTTGTCTCTGTCTCTCTCTCTCTTTGTCTCTCTCTCTCTCGCTCTCTCCCCCTCTCCCTTTGTCTCTCTCCCTCTCTCTCTCTCTCCCTCTCTGTCTCTCTCTCTCTCTGCCTCTCTCTCTCTGTCTCTCTCTCTCTCTCTCTCTCTCTCTCTCTCCCTCTCCCTTTGTCTCTCTCTCTCTCTCTCCCTCTCTCTCTCTCAGCTGTGCTCGAGTGCCGCTTCTGGCTAAGCTATCATTGTCCATTGCCGCAAATTTCCTCTGAGCATTTTGGCATCTGTGACTCATACCTGTTAATTTCCTCCCATTTGGAGCCTAACCTCTCCCAGGGGGTAATGGCTCAAATGGAAGGAGGTGCGACGGCTGCTCGGCCTCTCAAACGTTTTACCGTAACGCTGCTGCGGCAGAGGAGGGAAATCCAGGTGATAGCAGCACACGGCTCGGCCTAATTACTGGGATGTGTTTATTATAAAAGGCGCCGAGGGCTTCGGGATATGATTTAATCTGTTTTAGTTCTGTCATGAAACTAAAAATACACGAAACATAAAACACATATCAGAGAAGAGACGTTAAATAGACTGTAGAGCAGAGCGGTCAAGGGCCACATATAGGCCAATTTAAGGAAGGAAGGAAGGAAAGAAGGAAGGGAGGAAGGAAGGCCAGGTGGAAGGAAGGAAGGATGGACAGATGGAATGAAAGAAGGAAGGAAAGAAGGAAGGACAGGTGGAAGGAAAGAAGGAAGGAAGAGAAAGAAAACAGGAAAGAAGGAAGGAAGGAAGGAAGGAAGGAAAGAGGGAAGGAAGGACAGGTGGAAGGAAGGAAGGAAGAACAGGTGGAAGGAAAGAAGGAAGGAAGGAAGGATGGAAGGACAGAAGGAAATGAAAGGAAGGAAGGAAGAAAGGAAAGACGGTAGGAAAGGAAAGAAGACAGGAAAGAAGGAAGGAAGAGAAAGAAAACAGGAAAGAAGGAAGGAAGAAAGGAAGGAAGGAAGGAAAGAAGGAAAGAAGGAATGAAGGAAGGAAGAACAGGTGGAAGGAAAGAAGAGAAAGAAGACAGGAAAGAAGGAAGGAAGGAAGGCCAGGTGGAAGGAAAGAAAGTAGGAAGGGAAAGAAGACGGAAAAGAAGGAAGGACAGGTGGAAAAGAAGGAAGGAAGGAAGGAAGGAAGGCAGAAAAATAAGACAGGAAAGAAGGAAGGAAGGAAAGAAGGAATGAAGGAAAGAAAGGAAGGACAGATGGAAGGAAAGAAGGAAGGAAGGAAGGAAGGAAAGACAGGAATGAAGGAATGAATGAAGGAAGGAAGGAAGGAAGGAAAGGAAGGAAAGAAGAGAAAGAAGACAGGAAAGAAGGAAGGAAGGCAGAAAAATAAGACAGGAAAGAAGGAAGGAAGGAAAGAAGGAATGAAGGAAAGGAAGGAAGGACAGATGGAAGGAAAGAAGGAAGGACAGGTGGAAGGAAAGAAGGTCGGAAGGAAGGAAGAACAGGTGGAAGGAAGGAAGGGAAGATGGAAGACAGAAAGGAATAAGGAAAGTGGGCCGGCTTGGAACCCTTTGGCGGCCCAGATCTGGCCCACGGGCCTCATGTTTGACACCCCTGCTTTAGAGAGTTTTTTTTTGTTCTCAACCTTTTTCTCCACCAGACTGAAACATCCTAACAGCTTTTGGACGGATCACCATTAAACTTGGCCGACTCGTTCCTGGAGCTCAGACTATGAATCCTACTGACTTTAGTGATGCTCTAAACTTTCCCTCCAGCCCCACGGTGACGCTGATCGTCAGGTCTGAAGCTCTACTGACAACCAGAGGATCAATCCATGACGGGGGTGGGGGGGGGGGGCGGAGGATGTGTAAATCTACTGCAGGATTACGGAGGATGAGGGATCGGACAGTGTGGTGCAGGATGAGCTCATACCTGACTCCATCACTACACAGCTCTCTGGCTCTTTCATCCCACGAGAGGTAACGACCATATCACCAGAGATTCAGAAGGAAGTACAATGTGGTGTGTTACTGCTAATGATATATATACACACACATATTTATATATATATTTATATATTAGGGCTGTCAGTGTTAACGCGTTAATCGCGATTAGATTAATGCAATCCATAACACGTTAATTTTAATCACATTTTAATGTTGCAAGCCTTTTTGTCCCTTCTACTCCCCCGTAGACGGCTCCTCTAGCTGTAGCGCTATGCTTTGAAGTGGCCTCCTGCAGTAAACCTACCGCGCTGATGGAAAGTAAGACAGCTACTGGACTTTTGAACGGCTTGTTTAACTTTAAAACACTTCCAGACGCTTCAGTTGACAAGTCAAAAGTAAAATGCAACCTGTGTCAAACGGAGTTTAACTACCACCGGAGTACGTGGAGTTTGAGTTAGCACCTCCACGCTAAACACCCAGGTGCAGCCAAGCCAGCCTCAGCTCCACCAAAGGACCATTTTGGAGTGTGGGAGTCGCAGCAGAGCCGTGATTGATTCCCAGTTAAGACACTCTTGTAAGAAATGCTTTACATTATGGGCTTAAAACTGCCTTCAAATGGAAAATAACAGGATTTTAAACATGCAATTCAAAATGTGATTAATCGTGATTAACTATGGAAATTCTGCGATTAATCGCGATTACAAAAATTAATCGTTTGACAGCCCTAATATATATATATATACACATATATATATAACAGACGGGATCAATTTGACCTGGGAGGACGTCAGGAAGTAAAATCAGGTTTCACTTTGCAGATTTCTTTCATCTTGATCATTTTCAGCAGTAATTTTAACAGATTAGTGAGAGAGGAGAGAGACGAGAGGAGAAACGCTTTCAGTGAAGAGCTTAAAGGTTTCATCATGTAAATAAGACCAATCAAAACAAGCAGTTAGGATTCTCCAACTATGAGAAAATGAAAAGGTGACACGAACATAAGCACCAATTTACTTTAACTCCCCTCGGGCCAGATTTCTAACAGCTCCATAAAAAAAGAGAAAAGAAAAAAAAAAGACGGCATTAAAAAGTCTTATGAAATTGGCTTGTTTTACTTTATCTCTGCATACTGATCACATAAGAAGGAAAGGAGGGAGGAAGACGGAGGGAAGGAGGGAAGGAAGGAAGGAAGGAAGGAAGCAAGGAAGGTAGGAGGAAGGGTAGGAGGAAGGGTAGGAGGGAGGGAAAGGAAGGAAGGAGGGAGGGAGTAAAGAAGGACAGAAGAAAGGAAGGAAGGAGGGAAGGAAAGAAGGAAGGAAGCAAAGAAGGAAGGAGGGAAGGAAAGAAGGACAGAAGAAAGGAAGGAAGGAGGGAAGGAGGGAAGGAAGGAAGGAAGGAAGGAAGGAAGGAGGGAAGGAAAGAAGGACAGAAGGACAGAAGGAAGGGAGGGAGGAAGGAAAGGAAAGAAGGAAGGAAGGAGGGAAGGAAAGAACGTCAGAAGGAAGGAAAGAAGGAGGGAATGAAGGAAGGAAAGAACGTCAGAAGGAAGGAAGGAGGGAAGGAAGGGAGGGAGGAAAGGAAAGAAGGAAGGAAGGAAAGAAGAAGGAGGAGAAGAAGAAGAAGAAGAAGAAGAAGAAGAAGAAGAAGAAGAAGAAGAAGAAGAAGAAGAAGAAGAAGAAGAAGAAGAAGAAGAAGAAGAAGAAGAAGAAGAAGAAGAAGAAGTCTATCAGATAAAATCAGTTCTTCTTCTTCTGTGAGATTAAATGAAATCACTCCAGACATGTTTCTAACTGGAGGATAACGCTCAGAGATCTGAGTTATATTCCTCTTTATTCCTCTTTCATCTATTTATACTTTATTTTAGAGAACTAGATTTTTTCCCATCCACCCAAAAAAACTTGTGAAGTGAATCAGAGAGAAAAGGAGAGAGAGAAAAGGAGAGAGAGAAAGGCTGATGTGCATCTCAGAGGTTTGACCTACTTTATGAACCAGAGGAGATTTTCCTCTTAGACATCAGGATGAGTCTCTAATCTTCAGAGACTCTTTTATTGTGAGGAATGTCTCACAGTTTAGTTTAGTTTAATACAAGCTGCTTTATATTTCAGATTAAAACTACTTCCTGTTTCTGTCTCTGGGAAGTCATCAGTGAACCAATCGGCTCCGTTTCCATCAACGTTTCTATGACGACGAAGATGAAACGCAGAGGAAGAGAGATAATTATCAGGGAGGGAGGAAAAGAGGAAGGGAGGAAGGAAGGTAGAAAGAGAGAGGAAAGAAAGAAAGAGAGAAGGAGGGAGGGAGGGAGGGAGGGAAGGGAGGAAGGAAGGAGGGAGAAATGAAGGGAGGAAGGAAGGAAGGAGGGAGGGACGGAAGGGAGGAGGGAGGGAAGGGACGGAGGAGGGAGGGAGGTAGAAGGAAGGAAAGGAGGGAGGAATGATTGAAGGAGAGAGGAAGGTAGGAGGAGGAAGGAAGTTAGGAAGGGAGGAAGAAGGAAGGAAAGGAGGGAGGAGGAAGGAGGGAAGGCAGGAAGGTAGGGAGGAGGGAGGGAAGGAAGAAAAGGAAGGAGGGAGGGAGGTAGAAGGAAGGAAAGGATGGAGGAGGAAGGAAGAAGGGAGGGAAGCAAGGGAGGAGGGAGGGAAGGAAGGAAGGTAGGAGGGTGGGAGGAAAGAAGGAAGGAAGGAAGGAAAGAAAGGAGTGAGGGAGGGAAGAAGGAAGGAAGGAAAGGTGTGAGGAAGGAAAGAAGGAAGGAAGAAAGAGAGGAAGCAGGAAGGAAAGGAGGGAGAGAGGAAGGAAAGGAAGAAGGAAGGAAGAACAGAAGGAAAAAAGAAAGGGAAGACAGAAGGAACAGTCAAAACAGACGGGGTCAATCTGACCCGGGAGGACGACAGGAAGCCGACCTGAGTGTTTCCTGCAGCTCAGAGTTCTACCTTGTTTCCATCCTTTCTTCCTTCCTTCCTTCCTTCCTTCCTTCCTTCCTTCCTTTCTTCCTTCCTTCCTTTCTCACCAGCTCACAGCTCCTCCTCCTGTATATCTGCTGCGTGTGGGTGAAGCTGCAGCAGCCGTCTGACTCACTCCACATTTTAAAAACCCTTATTGGATTTTGGGGTGAAACTCACTTTCATGTCGATGACTCATCCAAACCTCCAACTGGTCGTGCTGCTGAACATGAAGCTGTTTCTATCTTCTGTGGTTTTTTAGTTACTGTCACTAAGGGAGGAGGGAAGAAAGGAAGGAAGGAAGGAAGGAAGGAAGGGAAGGAAGGAAGGAAGGACAGAAGGAAGGAAGGAAGGAAGGAAGGAAGGAAGGAAGGTCCTGCTGCTGAACATGAAGCTGTTTTTATCTTCTGTGGTTTTTAGTTCCTGTCACTAAGGGAAGAGGGAAGGAAGGGAAGGAAGGAAGGAAGGAAGGAAGGAAGGAAGGAAGGAAGGAAGGAAGGAAGGTCCTGCTGCTGAACATGAAGCTGTTTTTATCTTCTGTGGTTTTTAGTTACTGTCACTAAGGGAGGAGGGAAGGAAGGGAAGGAAGGGAAGGAAGGAAGGAAGGAAGGAAGGAAGGAAGGAAGGAAGGAAGGAAGGAAGGAAGGAAGGAAGGAAGGTCCTGCTGCTGAACATGAAGCTGTTTTAATCTTCTGTGGTTTTTAGTTCCTGTCACTAAAATTCTAAAGTGGTTTATTACAATCCTGTCCTCGAGTCAAGGAAGGAAGGAGGAAGAAGGAAGGAAAGGACGGAGGAAGGGAGGAAGAAAGGAAGGAAAGGAGGAAGGAAGGAAGGATGGATGGAGGGAAGAAAGAAAGAAGGACATAAGGAAGAAGAAAGGGGGGAAGGAAGGAAGGAAAGGTGGGAAGGAAGGAAGGAAAGGTGGGAGTAAGGAGGGAGGGAAGAAAAGAAGGATGGAGGGAGGAAGGAAGGAAGAAAGGGAGGAAGGAAAGGAGGCAGGAGGGAAGGAAAGGAGGGAGGAAGGAAAAGAAGGAAGGAAAGGAGGAAGGAAGGAAGAAAGGGAGGAAGCAAAGGAGGAAGGAAGGAAGGAAGGAAGGAGGGAGGAAGAAGGAAAGAAAGTAGGGAGGAAGGAAGGAAAGAAAGAAAGGAGGGAGGGAGGAGGGAAGGAAGGGAAGGAAGGACAGAAGGAAGGGAGGAAAGGAGGAAGGAAGGGAGGAAAGGAGGAAGGAGGGAGGGAAGAAAAGAAGGATGGAGGGAGGAAGGAAGGGAGGAAAGGAGGACAGGAGGGAAGGAAAGGAGGGCTGAAGGGAAGGAAGAAAAGGAGGGAGGAAGGAAGGAAGGAAAGAAGGAACAGTCAAAACAGACGGGGTGAATTTGACCCAGGAGGACGACAGGAAGCTTAAAGACTCTAGCAACAGATTTGTGAACACGGTGAAATCTCTAAGAAGATATTTAACAGATTAAAAACACGAGCAGTCACATGATTTTACAAACTGCAGATTAAATTATCACCCAAACTGTCTGTAAACACTCATCTCGGTTTCACAGACCCACTTCCTGCTTTAGCCTCGCTGTAGTTTCGTGCAGAGTTTTGTTTTCCATCGAGGGATTAATAATAATACTACTTCCTGTTTGACCTCAGGATAAAGTGGTTTAGGATAATCTGGATAAACTGCTGGATCGTTTCCAACCCGTCTGATTGTCTAACATGTTTAACCCTCCTGCTGTCCTCCAGTCAAAGGAGGAGGAAGGAAGGGAGGAAGGGAGGAAAGGAGGAAGGAGGAAGGGAGGAGGAAGGAAGGAGGGAGGGAGGGAGGGAGGAAGAAAGAAGGAAGGAAGAAGGGAGGGAGGAAGGAAGGAAGGAAAGAAGGAAGGAGGGAGGGAAGAAAAGAAGGATGGAGGGAGGAAGAAGGAAAGAAGGAAGGGAGGGAGGGAGGAAGGAAGAAAGAAGGAAGGAAGGAAGGAAGAAGGAAGGAAGGAAGAAGGAAGGAAGGGAGGGAGGGAGGAAGGAAGGAAGGAAGAAGGAAAGAAGGAAGAAGGAAGGAAGGGAGGGAGGGAGGGAGGAAGGAAGAAGGAAGGAAGGGAGGAAGGAAGGAAGGAAGGACAGAGGTAGGAAGGAAAGAATGACAGAGGAAGGAAGGAAGGAAGGAAAGGAGGAAGGAAGGACAGAGGAAGGAAGGAGGAAAAGGAAGGAAGGGAAGAAGGAAGGAAGGAAGGAAGGAAGGAAAGATTTGACCCGGGAGGACGACACAAAGGCTAATGACCCATTCGGACCTTTAAGAACTCTATTACAAGAATTACGTCATAACATTATAACTTCAATAACTTTAATATTACGACTTTATTCTCGTAACTTCCAACATTGTATTTATTGCCCCTCTTATGGCTCTAATACTCCGTCGCACTCAGCTTTGTAGGAAAATTTCATTGTCATGTCTCTCACCATCACCCCCCCTCCCCCGCCTCCCCCCTCCTCCAGCTCAGCTAGCTGCCACTCTATCCAATCCTTCTCTGCTGTCAGAGTCTAAATACCACACATTAATAATGCAAAGGCTTTCCCATCTGAACCACCGGCTCTGTTTCCTGCTCACATGAACCGCCAACAAAGGACGGCAGGCTCAGAATAGGAGGCACGATGACGTCGGGGGGGTGATGGGGGGAGGGGGGGGGGGGGGGGGTAACAACTTTAGGTTCACCTTCAACAGACTTGGAAAGGAGAAACGGGGGCTGACATTTGCTCCAGAAGCTAATAATGATTAGCCTCGTCTTCCACTGACAGGGTAAAAGTTAAATTAGGTATTTAAACGCTGGGCTGGGTGTGTGTGTGTGTGTGTGTGTGTGTGTGTGTGTGTGTGTGTGTGTGTGTGTGTGTGTGTGGGGGTGTGTGTGTGTGTGTGTGTGTGTGTGTGTGTGTGTAGTATGAACTGTTTTATGTTAATGCAGGCTTGACTTTATAGCAAAATCACAATCACTTTCTTTCTTTCTTTCTTTCTTCCTTCCTTCCATTTGTCTTCCTTCCTTCCTTCCATCTCTCCTTCCTTCCTTCCATTAGTCTTCTTTCCTTCCTTCCATCCCTCCTTCCTTCCATCTTTTCTGTTTGTCTTCCTTAAACTTAAAAATGTTCCAGTTTAGTCAGAAGAGGTATTAAATTACTAGGGGTGTCAAACGATTAATTTTTTTAATTGCGATTAATCGCAGAGTTTCCATTATTAATCGCGATTAATGGCGTTTTGAATTGCATGTTTAAAATCCTGTTATTTTCCATTTGAAGGCAGTTTTAAGCCCATAATGTAAAGCATTTCTTACCAGAGTGTCTTAACTGGGAATCAATCACGGCTCTGCTGCGACTCCCACACTCCAAAATGCTCCTTTGGTGGAGCTGAGGCTCGCTTGGCTGCACCTGGGTGTTTAGCGTGGAGGTGCTAACTCAAACTCCACGTACTCCGGTGGTAGTTAAACTCCGTTTGACACAGGTTGCATTTTACTTTTGACTTGTCAACTGAAGCGTCTGGAAGTGTTTTAAAGTTAAACAAGCCGTTCAAAAGTCCAGTAGCTCTCATCAGCGCGGTAGGTTTACTGCAGGAGGCCACTTCAAAGCATAGCGCTACAGCTAGAGGAGCCGTCTACGGGGGAGGAGAAGGGACAAAAAGGCTTGCAACATTAAAATGCGATTTTAAAAAATGAACGCGTTATGGATTGCACTAATATAATCGCGATTAACGCGTTAACGCTGACAGCCCTATAAATTAGTAAACTTTCTAGTATACTACAAGTACACGGTCCGTAGTATACTTGCTATACTTACACTGAAGCATACTTAATAAAATGAACTTCAAGTATACTACTTCCTGCTAAGGGTTAACTATTTTCAGGAACGGAGCATCTTTAAAAAAGTATTCCTCTGTTTCTTTCTTCACACTGAGATCGTCTTCCTCCTCATGGAAACAGATCAACAGCTCCAACTTCCTTCCTTCCTTCCTTCCTCCCTTCCTTCCTTCCTTCCTCCCTTCCTTCCTTCCTTCCATCTCTCCTTCCTTCCTTCCTTCCTTCCTTCCTTCTCTCCTTCATTCCATCTCTCCTTCCTTTCTTCCTTCCTTCCTTCCCTCCCTCCTTCCTTCCTTCCATCTCTCCTTCCTTCCCTCCCTCCTTCCTTCCTTCCTTCCTTCCATCTCTCCTTCCTTCCTTCTTGTCTTCTTTCCATCACTCCTTCCTTCCATCTCTCTTTCCTTCCTTCCTTCCTTCCTTCCTTCCATTTGTCTTCCTTCCTTCCTTCCATCTCTCCTTCCTTCCCTCCCTCCTTCCTTCCTTCCTTCCTTCCTTCCTTCCATCTCTCCTTCCTTCCTTCCTTCCTTCTTGTCTTCTTTCCATCACTCCTTCCTTCCATCTCTCTTTACTTCCTTCCTTCCTTCCTTCTTGTCTTCTTTCCATCACTCCTTCCTTCCATCTCTCTTTACTTCCTTCCTTCCTTCCTTCCTTCCTTCTTGTCTTCTTTCCATCACTCCTTCCTTCCATCTCTCCTTCCTTCCTTCCATCTCTCCCTCTTTCGCTAAAGGTTAACTATTTTCAGGAACGGAGCATCTTTAAAAAAAGTATTTCTCTGTTTCTTCCTTCACACTGAGATCGTCTTCCTCCTCATGGAAACAGATCAGCGGCTCCAACTGTTTCTGTTTGAAAGCATTGGCAGGATATTTCGTGCCTTTCTCTGCCAGGAGTACATATCAAAAAATAAATCTAAATATTTGTGGCACTCTTGTGAATTCCTGGCGGAGTTCGGAGCGTTTTTTTGTTTGCCTCACCCAAAAAATATCTAATCGCATGTGTTTCATATTCGGGAAAAACTAAAATAAAACCTTGTAGGAGTTGAAAATCCTTCTGGAGATCTATTCATCAAGAGCTGACTACTCACACTCAAATTAGTAGTATGTAGTAAAGAAGTATGTAGTATAGAAGTATGTAGTATAAAAGTATAGAAGTATGTAGTATGTAGTATAGAAGTATGTAGTATGTAGTATAGAAGTATGCAGTATGTAGTATAGAAGTATGTAGTATGTAGTATAGAAGTATGTAGTATAGAAGTATGTAGGATGTAGTATAGAAGTATGTAGTATGTAGTATAGAAGTATGTCGTATGTAGTATAGAAGTATGTAGTATGTAGTATAGAAGTATGTAGTATAGTAGTATGTAGTATAAAAGTATGTAGTATGTAGTATAGTAGTATGTAGTATAGAAGTATGTAGTATAGAAGTATGTAGTATAGAAGTATGTAGTATGTAGTATAGAAGTATGTAGTATAGAAGTATGTAGTATAGAAGTGTGTAGTATGTAGTATAGAAGTATGTAGTATGTAGTATAGAAGTATGTAGTGTGTAGTATAGAAGTATGTAGTATGTAGTATAGAAGTATGTAGTATAGAAGTATGTAGTATGTAGTATAGAAGTATGTAGCAGAGAAGTATGTAGTATGTAGTATGTAGTATAGAAGTATGTAGTATGTAGTAAAGAAGTATGTAGTATAGAAGTATGTAGTATAGAAGTATGTAGTATAGAAGTATGTAGTATGTAGTACAGAAGTATGTAGTATGTAGTAAAGAAGTATGTAGTATAGAAGTATGTAGTATAGAAGTATGTAGTATGTAGTATAGAAGTATAGAAGTGTGTAGTATGTAGTATAGAAGTATGTAGTATGTAGTATAAAAGTATGTAGTATAGAAGTGTGGAGTATAGTAGTATGTAGTATGTAGTATAGAAGTGTGGAGTATAGTAGTATGTAGTATGTAGTATAGAAGTATGTAGTATGTAGTATAGAAGTATGTAGTATGCAGTATAGAAGTATGTAGTATATAGTATAGAAGTATGTAGTATGTAGTATAAAAGTATGTAGTATAGAAGTATGAAGTATAGAAGTATGTAGTATAGAAGTATGTAGTATGTAGTATAGAAGTGTGTAGTATGTAGTATAGAAGTATGCAGTATGTAGTATAGAAGTATGTAGTATAGAAGTATGTAGTATAGAAGTATGTAGTATGTAGTATAAAAGTATGTAGTATGTAGTATAGAAGTTTGTAGTATGTAGTATAGAAGTATGTAGTATGTAGTATAGAAGTATGTAGTATAGAAGTATGAAGTATAGAAGTATGTAGTATAGAAGTATGTAGTATGTAGTATAGATAGTAAAGAAGTATGTAGTATAGAAGTATGTAGTATAGAAGTATGTAGTATGTAGTATGTAGTATAGAAGTATAGAAGTGTGTAGTATGTAGTATAGAAGTATGTAGTATGTAGTATAGAAGTATGTAGTATAGAAGTATGTAGTATGTAGTATGTAGTATAGAAGTATGTAGTATGAAGTATGTAGTATGTACTATAGAAGTATGTAGTATAGAAGTATGTAGTATAGAAGTATGTAGTATGTAGTATAGAAGTATGGAGTATAGAAGTATGAAGTATGTAGTATGTAGTATAGAAGTAAGTAGTATGTAGTATAGAAGTATGTAGTATATAGTAGTATGTAGTATGTAGTATAGAAGTATGTAGTATGTAGTATAGAAGTATGTAGTATAGAAGTATGTAGTATAGTAGTATGTAGTATAGAAGTATGTAGTATAGAAGTATGTAGTATGTAGTATGTAGTATGCGGTTTCAAACACAGCCCTTTTCTTACCGAATTGGTTCCCAGGACTTGCAGGTCTGGTTCTCGGGACTCCAGCAGCTTGGCCACCATGTGCAGGAAACTCTCCACGAAGGGTTTGATGCTCTGAGAGTGACACGCCATCAGCAGCTGGTCCAGAGCCTCCATGGCGATCACCACGTAGCTGAGAACGAGTCAAACACACCCAGGATGTCAATGATTGAGTAGTAAAATGATTTGGTATTTATCTTCGTCACATTTCAGCTGTTTAATTTCTTTAAAGACTGTGTAAAGTGAATTCAGACATTTTCTTCTAAACACATTAAATAGGTCATAAATGTATTTCTAAACAAGGTGTAAAAAGCATTTCAACCATTTAGATTTGAATTGTGGAGCTAGGCTTCACAAACTGTGTTTCAACATTTCTGTGTTCAGGATTTAGTGATTAGCATAAACCCGCCCCTGCTGCTGTAGAGGTAGAAATACATTCAGCACACACTACTACTACTACAGTCTACAGTTAGCCAGTTAGCTGAGTTAGCCGCCGAGCTAGTAGCCGGGTTAGCTGCCGAGCTAGCAGCTGAGTTAGCCGCCGAGCTAGCAGCTGAGCTAGCCCCTGAGTTAGCCACCGAGCTAGCAGCAGAAAGCTCTCAGACGTAGTGTCCATGTTTCTGGTAGAGGTGGTGACTTTGATTGACAGGTGACACTTGGTAGGGGGCGGGGCTTCAGCGGACTCGGCGGCCACGCCCACAGCGTTTGGTAGCAGAGAAAGAGGCTGATTTTTACACAACTTTGAAGCCTAATTTCATATATTTGGCGATTTTTTTAATCATTCAAATTTGGCAGGGTGGTTAACAACACACTTGTCTGTGGTATGTCAAACTCAGAACACATATTTATTCTTACTTTACACGGACTTTAATATAAAAATAAAGATTACAGCTGATCACTGAACAGCAACAAGCAGGAGAGGGAAAATAGTGACGTATTTTGTTTTACTTGATTTGTGGTTAGTTAATTTTCATGTAAGATTTCAAATGACTCCTTAATTTATTATTTATAGTACTCAGGAACAAATGTGCTGATATCATTATGTTGTAAATGACAGATTATGTCATTTAGGAGGGAGGAAGGAAGGACGGAAGAAAGGGAGCAAGAAAGAAGGAAGGGAGGAAGAAAGAAGGGAGGAAGGAAGGACGGAGGTAGGAAGAAGGAAGGAAAGAAGGAAGGGAGGACGGAAAGGAAGGAAAGGAGGAAGGAAAGGAAGGAAGGAAGGAAGGAAGGACAGAGGAAGGAAGGAAGGAAGGAAGGAAGGGAGGAAGGAAAGAAGGACAGAGGAAGGAAGGACAGAGGAAGGAAGGAAGGAAGGAAGGAAGGGAGGAAGGAAAGAAGGACAGAGGAAGGAAGGAAGGGAGGAAGGGAGGAAAGGAGGAAGGGAGGAAGGGAGGAAGGGAGGAAAGGAGGAAGGGAGGAAGGGAGGAAGGAAGGAAGATTGATAATATAATATCATGCTTTGGGGTTAGAGTGACGTAAGAAGCGTTTCAGGCCAAACGGACGATTACAGATGGATGTGAGAGTGAGATGATGAGCGGGGGGTGGAGGGGGGGGGGGTAAATGGGTGGAGTGGGGGGGGGGTAAAAATCAGAGCCAATTAAAGACATTTTCTGACATTTTAATGACTGTATTGTTCTTGGTGCTGACAGTCAGTGTAATTAGCAGATAGCACTGACTAGCTGAGGGACATGTGAACGTGTGAATGGACGCTCATTTAAATTCATTCTGATGAGTTTCAGGATTTAAATGAGTCCTAACTGTCCTAACTTCCTTCCTCCTTTCCTTCTTTCTTCTTCGCTTCCTTCTTTCTTGCACCCTTCCTTCCTCCTTTCCTTCCTCCCTTCTTTGCTTCCTTCTTCCTCCGTTACTTACTCCTTTCCTTCCTCCCTACCTCCTACCTTCCCTCCTTCCTTTCCTTCCTTCTTCTTCCTTTCCTTCCTCCCTTCCTCCATTCCTTCCTCCTTTCCTTCCTTCTTCCTCCCTCCCTACCTTCTTTCCTCCGTCCTTCCCTCCTTCCTTCCTCCTTTCTTTCCTTCCTTCTTCCTCCCTTTCTTCCTCCTATCCTTCTTTCTTCCTCCCTCCCTTCCTTCCTTCTTTCCTCCATCCTTCCTCCCTTTGTTCTTTCCTTCCCTCCTTCCTTCCTTCTTTCCTCCTTTACTTCCTTCCTCCCTCCCTCCTTTGCTTCCCTCCTTTCCTTCCTTCTTCCTAACCTTCCTCCTTACCTCCCACCTTCCTTCTTTCCTCCATCCTTCCTTCCTTCTTGCTCCCTTTCTTCTTTCCTCCCTTCCCTCCTCCTTTCCTTCCTTCTTCCTTCCTTCCTTGACTCGAGGACAAGGAGAAGTTATTTTATGTGATGTCTTTAGGAGTTTATAGATGATTAATTTTAATGGATCACTGCAAAGAGAAAGCTTGTGTTGGTTTTTAGTAGTTTAACTGAATTACAGCGCTGCAGCTCCTCATGTGTGACACCGTGTGACGAGGTGCAGAAAAATGTCTGAGTAAAAAGGTGAAAGGTCAGTCACCCGTAGCGATGTCGCACCACGTCTCTGCTCAGCCTCTCAGCCAGATACGCTCCGATCCGGTCCAGCTTCTCTGGAGCTGACACGGCGTAGAAGGTCAGCTTCTCCATGTCCGACTTACTCAGGCCATCCTGCACAAACACACAAAACACACACACAGAGTACACACTCACTGATATGAAATGAAACAAATCTGTTATGAGTCCATTACTGCACCCATAATATTATATGTGGGTGAGGAAGGAAGGAAGGGAGGAAGATGGAAGGAAGGGAGGAAGAAGGAAAGGAGGAAGAAGGAAGGGAGGAAGATGGAAGGAAGGGAGGAAGAAGGAAAGGAGGAAGAAGGAAGGGAGGAAGATGGAAAGAAGGGAGGAAGAAGGAAAGGAGGAAATGAAAGGAGGGAGGGAGGAAGGAAAGGAGGAAGAATGAAGGAAAGGTGGGAGAGAGGAAGGACGGAAGGAAGGAGGAAATGAAAGGAGGGAGGGAGGAAGGAAATGAGGAAGAATGAAGGAAAGGAAGGAGGAAGGAAGGAGGGAAGGAAAGAAAGGAGGGAGGGAAGGAAGGAAGGAAGGAGGGAAAGAAAGAAAGAAGGAAGGAATAAGGAAGGAAAGGAAGGAGGGAGAAAACAGAGAAGGAGGAAAGAAGGACACACAAAACACACACATAGTACACACTCACTGATATGAAATGAAACAAATCTGTTATGAGTCCATTACTGCACCCATAGTCAGTTAAATAAGAAGAAGATTTTAACATGAAAGCTAATGTAGACTGTTGCTGAGAGTCTGTGGGTCTTGAGTTGAGTATCAGGATGCAATCAGGCTCAGTGTGACCGTCTGCTCTGCTAATGATAGAATGACACATTATCGCTTTGTGCAATGATTTGATTTGCTGAGTCGAAATATTGAAAGATCCCCATCCATGTAAGAAGATTAAAGTGATGTAAAACAAGGAAGGAGGAAGGGAAGGAAGGAAGGAAGGAAGGCAGGAAGGAAGGAGGGAGGGAAGGAAAGAAAGAAGGAAGGAAGGAAGAAGGAAGGAAGGAATAAGGAAGGAGAGGAAGGAGGGGGGAAAGAGAGAAGGAGGGAAGGAAAGAAAGAAGGACAGAAAAAAGGAAGGAAGGAAGGAGGGAAGGAAAGAAAGAAGGACATAAGGAAGGAAAGAAGGACAGAAGGAAGGAATAAGGAAGGAAAGGAAAGAATAAGGATGGAAAGAAGGAAGGAGGCAGGAAAGAAGGACAGAAGAGGGGAAGGAAAGAAAGAAGGACAGAAGGAAGGAAGGAAGGAAGGAAGGAAGGAAGGAAGGGAAGAAGGAACAGGAAGGTTAACTCAAACTTTTTGAAGTGATTTCTGTCAGTTTCAACTTCAATAAACCTTTTTTAAAAGAAGAGGAAAAAAAAGTCATTGAGAAACTTTTTATTCTGAGTTGAAAGTCGAGTAATGTTTCGTCTCACATTAAATCAAAGTTAATTAAATTCTGTCCCGAGAACGCCGCTGACGTTTGGTAAACTGTAACGGAGACGTTAAATGGCCTGTGAATGTTTCTGATTCACTTTGATGACAAACGACTGAACAGATCACTGCTCAGAGATATCACAGAGAGAGAGAGACATCATCATGAGACACAAACAGTCCTGGGAGGAAAGAAGGAAGGAATAAGGAAGAAAAGGAGGGAGGGAGGGAGGAGGGAAGGAAGGAGGGAAGGGAGGAAGGATGATGACTGAACAGATCACTGCTCAGAGAGAAACATCACATCATGAGACACAAACAGTCCGTACTTCAGTAAAAAGGAAGGAAAAAAACAAGGAGGGAGGAAAGAAGGAAGGAATAAGGAAGGAAGGAGGGAAGGACAGAAGAGAGAAGGAGGAAAGAAGGACAGAAGAAAGGAAGGAGGGAAGGAAAGAAAGAAGGACAAAAGGAAGGAAAGAAGGACAGAAGGAGGGAAAGAAGGACAGAAGAAAGGAAGGAGGGAAGGAAAGAAAGAAGGACAGAAGGAAGGAAAGAAGGACAGAAGGAAGGAAGGAAGGACGGAGGGAAGGAAAGAAAGAAGGACAGAAGGAAGGAAGGAGGGAAGGGATCCTTCTCTCCTCCCTTCCTTCTTTCCTTCCTTCGTCCTTCCTTCCTTCCTTTCCTTCCTTCCATCTATTCTCCCTCCCTCCTTCTCTCCTTCCTTCCTTCTTTCCTTCCTCCATCCCCCTTTCTTCTTCTTCTTCCTTCCTTCCTTCCTTCCTTCCTTCCAATGAGTGTCGTATAAAGAGTAAAATAAAAGCAGAGTGTCTCCTGAGTGTTTCCAGCTCCTCAGGCTCTCAGCGAGTCATAATTAATTTGACAAGGTTTCGACCGTTGGAGCATTTTTCGATTTCCCCGCTGCACCTGTTAGCTTCCAGTAAAAACCCCCTGGAGAAGATAGGGTGAGGAAAAAAAGAGAAGAGGAACATTCGCTCTCTTGTGTACGAGACAAACAACATAAACGATTTGAGGTTTTAATTAACGGAGGTCGAGTAATCAAGCCGGTGATAATAACGGGTCCTGGTGCGGTTATCAAACACTGTGTCACGTTAAACAGCCGAGCGGCTCCGCGGCTGGTCGGCCAATTATTGCTGTGTAGCGGCTAGGAAGCTCCCTGGTGGAGGAGGTGGAGGAGGTGGAGGAGGAGGAGGTGGAAGAGGAGGAGGAAGAGGAGGAGGAGGAGGAGGAGGAAGAGGTGTCACCGGGCGCTAATACACTGCTAACAGGCCTGGATGCTGTCCTTCCTTCCTTCCTTCCTTCCTTTCCTTCCTTCTTTCCTTCCTCCATCCCCCTTTCTTCCTTCTCTCTTTCTTTCCTCCCTTCCTTCTTTCCTCCCTTCCTCTTTCCCTTTTTCCCTCCCTCCCTCCTTCCTTCCTTTCTTTCCTCCCTTCGTCCTTCTCTCTGAAATGAAGCCAACCAGGAAGTAACTTAGAGCTGCATTCTATCAAAAGGCCACCAGGGGGCGACCGTCTCTATACAAGTCAATGGAGAATTCACCAACTTCTCACTTGATTTCTAACCTCAGTAAACGTTTTCAAAATGTGTTTATGGTCTCAATCGCTAGTTTAAAGCCTTCTTCAATGCAGTATGATGTTCATTTGGGACATTTTGGCCTCCCTGATTTTATATGTGATGATAAAGCAGGGTATGCATTAGGGCGTGGCTACGTCCTGATTGACAGGTTGATTGACCAATGTCCTCGAGATCCAGCCCTCGCAACCATAGCAACCTCCCCGCTCCGCCCATGGCCATATAAGTAGAATCTGTGTTTTTATTTTTCCCAGCATGCACCTGAAATTTTCAAGATGGCGCTGCCTAGATTAGAAACTATTGGCTTCCGAGCAGCAGTCCACAAACCAATGGGTGACGTCACGGATGTTACGTCCATTTCTTTTATACAGTCTATGACTCGTACATATAAATAACAAGATGAAAACACAGAAGAAGAAAGAGGAAGAGTTGGCAGCTGTGTGCAAAAGTGCAAAAACACATTTTTGTTGAGTTACATCAGCCTATATATCCATGGTTGTCCTGGATCTATACAGTATAGGTGCAGGACTTTTTACTCTGCAGAGGAACTGCTTGGGATTCAGAGGGCTACATCATTATCACTACATCTGTAGTCGTTACTCACTTTAGGATCTTCAGGGAAGATATTATCCACCAGGCGTTTGTACCTCGGCCTCAGCGGCCCACAGCAGCCGCAAACTCCTGCAAGAAACAACAGAAACAACACGAAGAAGAAGAGAATTAACAACCAGCATCTATCATGAAAGATACAGGCTCAGATATAAGAAGAAGAAGAAGAAGCATAAAACAGTATTATTCTTATTTCCCTCCTCGCTCTAGACTCTAGACTTCTTTATGGATTAGAGAGCTGCAGCTGTGATAGGTCGTCTCCTATTGACCGATGTGAATTAGTATGACCAGCAGCCGCCTCGTGAGTCAATAAGAAGTGATGAGTCATGAGAGTCGAGGCTCTGCGGCTCTGCGGCGTGCGGCGAATAAGATACGGAGTCACAGAGGGAAGGATTACCGAGGCGGACCGGTCAACCGTCAACAGGAAACAGCAGCACAGAGCGTCTGACTGCGGCTTTGTGTTCACTGACATTTAAATAAGAGTTGAGCTTTTGTGAAAATCTAACCGAGGGCTCTGAACTACAATAGTTCAGCGTTTCCAGGTCAGTATGCAATCACATGATTCAAGTGTTCACTGATAGAAGAGGCAGCTGAGACACTAGAGACACAAAATGTTAAAATAAGACTCATATATGAAGCTTGAGTTTGTACTGTTTAACCCTCCTGATGTCCTCAGGTCAAGGAAGGACAAGAGGGAGGAAGGAAGGAAGGAAGGAAGGAAGGGAGGGAGGGAGGGAGGGAGGGAGGGAGGAAGGAAGGGAGGAAGGAAAGAAGTAAGGAGAGAAGGAAGGAAATGAGTAAGGAGGGAGGGAGGGAAAGAGGGAGGGAGGGAGGAAGGAAAAGAGGAAGGAAGTGAGGAAGGAAGGAAGGGAGTAAGGAAAGAAGTAAGGAGAGAAGGAAGGAAATGAGTAGGGAGGGAGGGAGGGAGGGAGGGAGGAGAAGAGGGAGGGAGGGAGGAAAAGAGGAAGGGAGGAAGGGAGGGAGGGAGGGAGGGAGGGAGGAAGGAAGAAAGGAAGGGAGGAAAGAAGGAAGGAAAGGAGTAAAGAGGGAGGGAGGGAGGAAAAGAGGAAAGAAGGAAGGAAAGTAGATAGATAGATAGACTTTATTGATCCCAAGCTGGGAAATTTAGAGAGAGAGAGGAGAGAGAGGAAGGATAGGAGAGAGAGGAAGGAGAGGAGAGAGAGGAAGGAGAGGAGAGAGAGGAAGGATAGGAGAGAGGAAGGAGAGGAAGGATAGGAGAGAGAGGAAGGAGAGAGGATGGAAGGAGAGGAGAGAGCCAGATTACCTACTGGAATATCTTTGCATGATTTTCCAGTTAAAACTCCTTATTCATCTTCTACTGGTCCTTCATGCTGCTCCTCAGTTCAGCCTCTGTCGATTAACAGGCCATTTTAGCTCCTGTCTCTTTTAGGCCCCCCTTAGCAACCACCTTAGCAACCAAAGCTTCTACATACTGTAATCTGAAACAACTTTTGCTATAATGAAACAAACAAACAAACTGCCATTTGTGTTTATATTCAAACAACCTGACACAATCTTTTAAATTTTGTTGTTTGCATCATTTAAATTTTCCAACTGTTAACATTTGTTCTCCTCAGTCCCTTAAAACCAGGCGGGGAGCTCCGGTCCTCTGAAATGAGGCCAACCAGGAAGTAACTTAGAGCTGCATTCTATCAAAAGGCCACCAGGGGGCGACCGTCTCTATACAAGTCAATGGAGAATTCACCAACTTCTCACTTGATTTCTAACCTCAGTAAACGTTTTCAAAATGTGTTTATGGACTCAATCGCTAGTTTAAAGCCTTCTTCAATGCAGTATGATGTTCATTTGGGACATTTTGGCCTCCCTGATTTTATATGTGACGATAAAGCAGGGTATGCATTAGGGCGTGGCTACGTCCTGATTGACGTCAATGATGTCATTTCAAATTATATAAAACAAAAAAAAAGATAGGCCTTAGGTTTAAAAGGTTAAAGCTGAAATATGATACAGGTGTTCAGATAAGAACATAATGTACATTCACACCAAATAAAAACCCTGAAACATGCCTCTGTGTGTGTGTGTGTGTGTGTGTGTGTGTGTGTGTGTGTGTGTGTGTGTGTGTGTGTGTGTGTGTGTTTTCTCAGGTAGGTGGACATTACTTCCCGATCAATGATCACGGCCGTCACACAGCAGTGAAATGTTTTAGTGTGAAGCAGCAGCAGTAGCGGACCGCGGCTGAAAGGTCACAGCAGCATTCAGACATTCTGACACACGATCAATGAGAAAAGCCATTTAGCACCAAACTTCATCCAGTTCAACACAAACTAAGATTCATACCCGAACAAAGAAATGCAAAAAAAAAACACTGAACAGGCAGAAATGAGACTAGTTTCAAGAAATGTTCATAATTCAAAAACTGTTAAGTGATAAATGGATCAATAAATATCACAATATCAAACTATTAATATGTCCAAATGGCTTTAACCCTCCTGTTGTCCTAGAGTCAACGAAGGAAGGGAGGAAGGAGGAAGAAGGAAGGAAGGAGAGAGGGAGAGAGGGAAGGAAAGGAAAGGAAGGAGGGAGGCAGGAGGGAAGGAAGGGAGGAAGGAGGGAGGGAGGAAGAAGAAGGAAGGAAGGAGGGAAGGAAAGAAGGAAGGAAGGAAGGAAGGAAGGAAAGAAGAGAGGGAGGAAGAAAAGAAGGAAAGGAGGGAGGAGGGAAGGAAGGAAGGAAGGAAGAAGGGAGAAAAGGGAGAAAGGTAGGAGGGAGGGAAGAAAGAAGGCAGGAGAGAGGGAAGGAGGGAATGAAGGGAGGAAGAGGGACGGAGGGAATGAAGGGAGGAAAGGAAGGACGGGAGGAAGGTAGGAAGGACAGAAGAAGGGAGGGAGGAAAGGAAGGAGAGAAGGAAGAAAGAAGGACATGAGAAAGGAAGGAAGGAGGGAGGGAAGGAAGGAAGAAGGAACGGAAGAAGAAGGAAGAGACGGAAAGAGAAGGAGGGAGGAAGGAAGGAAGGAGGGAAGAAGGAGGAGGAGGGAAGGGAGGGAGGAGGATGAAGGAGGGAGGGAGAAGGAAGGAAGGAGGAAGGAAGAAGGAGTGGAGAGGAGAGGAGGAGGAGGAAGGAAGGAAGGTAGGAAGGAGAAGGAAGGAAGGAGGGAAGGAAGGAGGAAGTGGAGGAAGGGAGGAAGGAAGGTTGGAAGTGTGATGGAGGAAATGTATTCATTGACTAACTGGAGCTTTAACCTACACACTCATGCATCATCATTACCTGTGAAAGCCACTCTTACTTCCTCAGACTGAGACTTAGAAAGAAATGAACTGTAGAGAGAATCAGTGGACTTCATTTCCCATGAGCCTCTCTGCTCAGCTCTCAGACAGTTTACAAGGCTCCTGGGATTCCCCTTCGCCTTATATTAAAACCATGCAGGCGACACTGAGTCACCTTAACACCTCCACAGTTTGACGGTATGCCCCCTTTTTCCCGAGCCTGGAGATTAATCACCTTCATTAAGGCTCTTATCAACGGGCCGTCGCTACGACAACCGTTCCACAGCGTTCATTATGGTTCCTGCAATTACACATTAGAGCACCGAGCGGCAGGGGAGCAGCTGAGTGACCAGCTGAGTTTAACCCTCCTGTTGTCCTCCAGTCAAGGAAGGAAGGGAGGAAGAAGGACGGGACGGGAGGGAGGGAGGAAGGAAGGAAAGGAGGGAGGAAAGAAAGGGAAGGAGGAAGGAGGAAGGAAGAAGGGAGGAAGGAAGGAAGGCAGAAGGGGGGTTGGAGGAAGGAAAGATGGAAGGGAGGAAAGAAGAGAAAGAGTGAGGAAGGACACACACACATGAAGGAAGGGAGGAAGGAAGGAAGGAAGAAAGGAGGAGGAAGGACAGAAGGAAGGCAGGTAGGGAGGGAAGGGAGTGTCAGCCAGGAAGTCAGACTGTAGATCGGAGTGTAGATCGGAGTGTTATCCAGGAAGTCAGATAGGTCCTCGTCCTCGTTGCGTTCATGTAAACCGACACCAAGGGGATCGGCTTCACCCTCACTGCTGCTGCTGCTCAGATTTCAATCACTTCCTCTTTCCTTCATCCCGTCAGACACACGACAGCAAACACAACAACCTGGACTGACCCTGAGTTTAAACATCCTGGTGTCCTCGAAGGAAAGAAGGGAGGAAGAAGGAAGGAAGGGAGGGAGGAAGGAAGGGAGGAAGGGAGGGAGGAAAGGAGGAAGGATGGAAGGAAGAAGGAAGGAAGGATGGAAGGGAGGAAGAAGGAAAGGAAGGAAGGGAAGGAAGGAAAGTCCTTTCCTGCCATCCCTTCCTTCCCCCTTTCCTCTTTCCTTTCTACCTCCCTCCTTCCTTCCTTTCCTTCCTCCTTCCCTCTTTCCTTTCTACCTCCTTCCTTCCTTTCTCCCTCCCTCCATCCTTCTTTCCTTCCTTCCGTCCTCCTACCTTCCTTCTTTCCTCCGTCCTTCTTTCCTTCCTTCCTCCCTCCCTTCCCCTTTTCCTTTTTCCCTCCTTCCTTCCTTTCTCCCTCCCTCCCTTCCATCCTTCTCCCTCCCTCCCTCCCTTCCTTCCTTTCCTTCCTTCCTTCCTTCCTTCCTTTCCTTCCTTCCTTGACAACAGGAGGGTTTAAGTTTAAACATATCAGTGTTTCTTTCCTTAGCGAGGACATTCAGAAACTGTTCAGCTGGACAAACTTTTCCTTTACCAGTTCTTCGTGTGTTCAGCACTTCCTGTTTGTTGTAACAGCTGATGAAGTCTCTGTGTTCAGACTTCCTGTTTGTTGTAACAGCTGATGAAGTCTCTGTGTTCAGACTTCCTGTTTGTTGTAACAGCTGATGAAGTCTCTGTGTTCAGACTTCCTGTTTGTTGTAACAGCTGATGAAGTCTCTGTGTTTAGACTTCCTGTTTGTTGTAACAGCTGATGAAGTCTCTGTGTTTAGACTTCCTGTTTGTTGTAACAGCTGATGAAGTCTCTGTGTTTAGACTTCCTGTTTGTTGTAACAGCTGATGAAGTCTCTATGTTCAGACTTCCTGTTTGTTGTAACAGCTGATGAAGTCTCTGTGTTCAGACTTCCTGTTTGTTGTAACAGCTGATGAAGTCTCTATGTTCAGACTTCCTGTTTGTTGTAACAGCTGATGAAGTCTCTGTGTTCAGACTTCCTGTTTGTTGTAACAGCTGATGAAGTCTCTGTGTTCAGACTTCCTGTTTGTTGTAACAGCTGATGAAGTCTCTGTGTTCAGACTTCCTGTTTGTTGTAACAGCTGATGAAGTCTCTGTGTTCAGACTTCCTGTTTGTTGTAACAGCTGATGAAGTCTCTATGTTCAGACTTCCTGTTTGTTGTAACAGCTGATGAAGTCTCTGTGTTCAGACTTCCTGTTTGTTGTAACAGCTGATGAAGTCTCTATGTTCAGACTTCCTGTTTGTTGTAACAGCTGATGAAGTCTCTGTGTTCAGACTTCCTGTTTGTTGTAACAGCTGATGAAGTCTCTGTGTTCAGACTTCCTGTTTGTTGTAACAGCTGATGAAGTCTCTATGTTCAGACTTCCTGTTTGTTGTAACAGCTGATGAAGTCTCTGTGTTCAGACTTCCTGTTTGTTGTAACAGCTGATGAAGTCTCTGTGTTCAGACTTCCTGTTTGTTGTAACAGCTGATGAAGTCTCTGTGTTCAGACTTCCTGTTTGTTGTAACAGCTGATGAAGTCTCTGTGTTCAGACTTCCTGTTTGTTGTAACAGCTGATGAAGTCTCTGTGTTCAGACTTCCTGTTTGTTGTAACAGCTGATTACGGGACCGAGCCTCCTCTAAACTTAGCAGCTATCGATCAGCTGGTGACGTCATACAGGCCGATCTTACACTCTTACACTCCATCTACTCTGCAGTGTGGTAGGACTGTGGTACAGGCTTTAATATGAAGGAGGGAAGGGGAGGAAGGAAAGAGGGAAGGGAGGAAGGAAAGGAAGGAAGGAGGGAAGGAAGGGAGGAAAGAGAGAGGAAGGAAAGAAAGACAGAAGTCAAATTGACCCGTCTGTTTTGACTGTTCTTTCTTTCCTCCCTCCCTCCCTCCTTCCTTCCTTCCTTCCTTCTTTTATCCATCCTTCCCTTCCTTCCCTCCTACCTTCCTTCCTTCCTACCTTCCTTCTTTCCTTCTTTCGTCAGTCCTTCCCTCCTTCCTCCCTCCCTCCCTCCCTCCCTTCTTTTGTCCATCCTTCCTTCTTTCCCTCCTACCTTCCTTCCTCCTCCCTTCCTCCTTCCCTCGTTCCTTCCTTCCTTCCTCTCTCCCTTCCTTCCCTC
>NC_070589.1:32675697-32739637 GCF_027409825.1 Scomber japonicus
AGAAGTGGCACTTTTTCATAAAATAACATTCCTCCGAATCCAAACACGGTTACATCAGATGATATAAGCTCCCGAACAAAAGCTGCACACGTCCTCATTAACACACACAAGACGCAACACAACAGAGTTCACTGTGAGCTCATGACTGCAGGACACTCAGATAAACTGTGGCTCCAAACCTTTGTTACAACCAGAGAGAGGGAAGAGAAATAACATGTGGATAAAGGATGGAGTCAAGGAAGGAAGGAAGGAAGGAAAGGAGGGAGGGAGGGAGGGAGGGAGGAAGGAGGGAAAGAAGGGAGGGAGGGAGGGAGGGAGGGAGGGAGGGAGGGAGGAGGGAAAGGAGGGATGGAGGAAGGAGGGAAGGGAGGAAGGAAGCTTGGAGGGCGGGAGGAGGGAAAGAAAGGAAGGAAGGAAAAGAGGAAGGTAGGAAGGATAGGATGGAGGGAGGGAAGGAAGGAAAGGAGGGAGGGAGGAAGGAGGGAAGGAAGTTAGGAGGGTGAGGAAGGAAAGAAGGATGGATGGAGGGCAGGAAGGAAGGAAGGAAGGAGGGAAGGAAGGAAGGAAGGAAAGTCCTGACAGGCTTTCAATTGTGCCCGAAAACAAAGAAGTGGCACTTTTTCATAAAATAACATTCCTCCGAATCCAAACACGGAAGGAAGGGAGGAAGGAAGCTAGGAGGGAGGGAGGGAAGGTAGGGAGGAAGAAGGAAGGAGGGAGGGAGGAAGGAAAGAAGGAAGGAAACACGGTTACATCAGATGATATAAGCTCCCGAACAAAAGCTGCACACGTCCTCATTAACACACACAAGACGCAACACAACAGAGTTCACTGTGAGCTCATGACTGCAGGACACTCAGATAAACTGTGGCTCCAAACCTTTGTTACAACCAGAGAGACGGAGGGAGGAAAATGTGTGGACAAAGGATGGAAAATATGGTGTCCTCGAGTCAAGGAAGGAAGGAAAGGAAAGAGGAGGGAGGGAAGGAAGGAAGGAAGGAAGGGAGGAAGGTAAGGAAGGATAAATTGTGGCTCTGAACCTTTGTTACAAGCAGAGAGAGGGAAGACAAGAAATATGTAGGTAAAGGATGGAGTCAAGGAAGGAAGGAAGGAAAGGAGGGAGGGAGGGAGAGAGGGAGGGAGGGAGGAAGGGAGGAAGGAAGCTAGGAGGGAGGGAGGAAGGGAGGGAGGAAGGAGGGAAAGGAGGGATGGAGGAAGTAGGGAAGGGAGGAAGGAAGCAAGGAGGGGGGGGGTAAGAAGGAAGGAGGGTGGGAAGGAAGAATGGAAAGGGGGGAGGGGGGGAGGAGGGAGGGAGGAAGGAAAGAAGGAAGGATGGAGGGCTGGAAGGACGAAAGGAAAGGAGGGAATAAGGAAGGAGGGAAGGGAGGAAGGAGGGAAGGGAGGAAGGAAGTACTTTTAAGTACTGCAGTACTTTTACTGTAATACTGCATACTACATCACTATAATACTGCAGTACTTTTACTGTAATACTGCATACTACATCACTATAATACTGCAGTACTTTTACTGTAATACTGCATACTACATCACTATAATACTGCAGTACTTTTACTGTAATACTGCATACTACATCACTCATAATACTGCAGTACTTTTACTGTAATACTGCATACTACATCACTATAATACTGCAGTACTTTTACTGTAATACTGCATACTACATCACTATAATACTGCAGTACTTTTACTGTAATACTACATACTACATCACTCATAATACTGCAGTACTTTTACTGTAATACTGCATACTACATCACTGTAATACTGCAGTACTTTTACTGTAATACTGCATACTACATCACTCATAATACTGCAGTACTTTTACTGTAATACTGCAGTACTTTTACTGTAATACTGCATACTACATCACTATAATACTGCAGTACTTTTACTGTAATACTGCATACTACATCACTCATAATACTGCAGTACTTTTACTATAATACTGCATACTACATCACTCATAATACTGCAGTACTTTTACTGTAATACTGCATACTACATCACTGTAATACTGCAGTACTTTTACTGTAATACTGCATACTACATCACTATAATACTGCAGTACTTTTACTGTAATACTGCATACTACATCACTCATAATACTGCAGTACTTTTACTGTAATACTGCAGTACTTTTACTGTAATACTGCATACTACATCACTATAATACTGCAGTACTTTTACTGTAATACTGCATACTACATCACTGTAATACTGCAGTACTTTTACTGTAATACTGCATACTACATCACTATAATACTGCAGTACTTTTACTGTAATACTGCATACTACATCACTATAATACTGCAGTACTTTTACTGTAATACTGCATACTACATCACTATAATACTGCAGTACTTTTACTGTAATACTGCATACTACATCACTATAATACTGCAGTACTTTTACTGTAATACTGCATACTACATCACTATAATACTGCAGTACTTTTACTGTAATACTGCATACTACATCACTATAATACTGCAGTACTTTTACTGTAATACTGCATACTACATCACTATAATACTGCAGTACTTTTACTGTAATACTGCATACTACATCACTATAATACTGCAGTACTTTTACTGTAATACTGCATACTACATCACTGTAATACTGCAGTACTTTTACTGTAATACTGCATACTACATCACTATAATACTGCAGTACTTTTACTGTAATACTGCATACTACATCACTATAATACTGCAGTACTTTTACTGTAATACTGCATACTACATCACTATAATACTGCAGTACTTTTACTGTAATACTGCATACTACATCACTATAATACTGCAGTACTTTTACTGTAATACTGCATACTACATCACTCATAATACTGCAGTACTTTTACTGTAATACTTCAGTACTTTTACTATAATACTGCAGTACTTTTACTGTAATACTTCATCATGTTTTCTAAGTGTGTACTGGCTGCTCTCCATTCAGCACCATGCGTCACATCTAAATCAACATCTCCAGTATGTCCGTCCAGGCCTTTCGGGACGAGCTGCCAACATATCTGACACCACATGAAATATGAAGCTAATTGACCCCCCCCTCCCCCCTCCCCTCCCCCTCCCCTCCCCCCCTCCCCTCCCTCTCTGAAACCTGAAATGTTCCCTATGTGGTGACGGTGGAGCTGAACAGGCTGGAGTGAGGAACATTGAGTCCCGGCCAGAAACAAGGCAGCAGCAGCTCGTCCCCTTAAACCCTGCTGTCCTCGAGTCAAGGAAGGAAGGATGAGGAAGGAAGGAAGGAAGGAAGGAAGGGAAGGAGGGAAGGAAGAAAGAAAGCAGGGAGGAAGGAAGGGCAGAAGGAAAGGAAGGACAGAGAAAAGAAGGAAGGAAGGAAAGAAGGACAGAGGAAAGAGGGAAGGGGAAGGAAGAAGGAAGAAGGAGGGAGGGAGGAAGGGCGGACAGAAGGAAGGAAGGAAGGAAGGTAGGAAGGAAAAGAGGAAGGAAGGAAGGAAGGAAGGAAGGAAGGAAGGAAGGAACAGTCAAAACAGACGGGGTCAATTTCCTTATCTTCGTTCCTTCTGTCCACTTTTTCTCCCCTCCCTCCTTCTTTCCTTCCCCCTTCCCTCTTTCCTCTGTCCTTCTTTCCTTCCACCCTTCCTTCCTCCCTACTTTCCTCCTTCCTTCCCTCTTTCCTTCCTGCTTTCCTTCCTTCTTCCTTTCTCCTTTCCTTCCTTCTTCCTTTCTCCTTTGTTCCTTCCTTTCCCTCCTCCCTACTTTCCTTCTTCCTTCCTTCCTTCCATCCTCCCTTCCTTCCATCCTTCCTTCCTTCCTTGACTCGAGGACAACAGGAGGGTTAAACAATCATCTGAGACAAAGACGAAACGCCACGTGACACCTCGAGGGCTGATTTGTTGTTGACAAGAGAACAGCAGACAGATGAAGGAGGGGAGGGAGAGGATGTTTAAATCACACACACACACACACACACACACACACACACACACACACACACACACACACACACACACACACACACACACACACACACACACAATCAGAAGCTCGTCATCCTCACAAAAAAAAAAGAAAACAGGCACAGGCAGGCTGACGCATCGCCGCGGTAACACAATCTCTCCGCCAGAAAATAAAAAAAAGGGACAAACAAACAAACAGGCTCATGCACTGCAAGGAAAATAAAGAAAAGAGAGAAGAAGAAGAAAAGAAAAGAAACGGCCGTCTTAACCGCCTCGTCCTGCAGCAAACAGGAAATCTGCTGCAGACTTTCACTTCAATCAATTTCCCCCTTAAAACTTTTTAAACCCTTAAATACTGTTCAGAGAGCTTTACTTCTCTTCCTCATGTGAACCACAGTTTAGAAGAAATGGAAAACGTCTCCACCTATTCATATTTATTTATTTATATGCAGGAAGGATGGAAGGAAGAAAGGAAAAGGAAGAAAAGGAAAGAAGGAAGTAAGGAAGGTAAGAGGGAGGGAGGAAAGAAGGAAGTAAGGAAGGTAGGAGGGAGGGAGGGAGGAAAGAAGAAAGAAGGGAGGGAGGAAAGAGAGAGGAAGGAAGGAAAGAAGGACAGAAGAAAGAGGGAAGGGGGAAGGAAAGAAGGAGGGATGGAGGAAGGGTGGACAGAAGGAAGGAAGAAAGGGGGATGGAGGAAGGAGAGAGCAAGGAAAAAAGAGAGAAGGAAGGAGGAAAGTAGGAAGGAAGGAAAGAGAGAAGGAAGGAGGAAAGTAGGGAGGAAGGAAGGAAGGATGGAAGAAGGAAAGAAGGACAGAGGAAAGAGGTAAGGGGGGGAAAGAAAGAAGGAGGGTGGGAGGAAAGTTGAACAGAAGGAAGTGATGAAGGGAGGAAGGAAGGAAGGAAGGAAGGAAGGAAGGAGGAAGCTCTAATAGAAACTAATAATGAGCCAGGTAATGAACAGTATGTCAGGGTCTCTCATTATTTCATATTTTTAACCCCTCGATGTTTCCTCCTGCTGTTCAGACGGCCGTTTCCTTCACAGTGTGACCAACGACACGAACATCGGAGCGGAGGCGGGACTTACGTTCTGCTTCCCCACGATGTTGTCGAAGGGAAGCTCGGGGCTCCATGACGCCTCGTTGAAGGTGGTGCTGCTGGCCCGCCGGTCCGCCGAGCTGGCCGCCTCCTTCATGATGTCCTCGGGCAGCGTGAGCAGACTCTCCTCCGGCTGCTTGATCAGGTACGTCTTGATGTTGTGGCGCCGCAGGAAGTCGTTGCGGTCCTTGCCGTGGCCCTCCTCCACCTCGTAGTCGCCGTTCAGGCAGTCCAGCGCCGCTTTGGAGATGTGGATCCGCCTGGTAGGGAGAAAGAAGATGGAGAGAGAGAGAGAGAGAGAGAGAGAGAGAGAGAGAGAGAGAGAGAAAGAGAGAGAGAGAGAGAGAGGGGAACAAATGAGAACTGAAATGTTTATAGTGTTTTTATTCTATTTGTCTTTTTGTCTTTTAAACTCTCCTGTTGTCCTCAAGGAAGAAGGAAGGAAGGAAGGAAGGATGGAAGGAAAGGAAGGAAAGGAAGGATGGAAGGATGGAAGAAGGAAAGAAAGAAGGAAGGGAGGAAGGGAGGAAGGAAGGAAGGAAGGAAGGAAGGAAGGAAGGAAGGAGGAAGGAAGGAAGGAAGGAAGGAAGGAAGGAAGGAAGGACAACAGGAGGGTTAAAAGATACCCAGCACTAGTTAGAATCTAATAAAGTCTAAACAACTCTCCTCCTCCCTTCCTCCCTCCTTTCCTCCCTTCCTCCCTTCCTCCCTCCCTTCCTCCTCCCTCCCTTCCTCCCCTCCCTCCTTTCCTTCCTCCCTTCCTCCATACTTTCCTTCCTTCCTCCCTACCTTCCTCCCTCCTTTCCTCTCTTCCTCCCTTCCTCCCTCCCTCCCTTCCTCCCTCCTTTCCTTCCTTTCTTCCTCCCTCCCTTCCTCCCTCCTTTCCTTCCTTCCTCCCTCCCTTCCTTCCTCCTCCCTCCCTTCCTCCCTCCTTTCCTTCCTTCCTCCCTCCCTTCCTTCCTCCTCCCTCCCCTTCCTCCCTCCCTTCCTCCCTCCTTTCCTCCCTTCCTTCCTCCCTCCCTTCCTTCCTCCTCCCTCCCTTCCTCCCTCCCTTCCTCTCTCCTTTCCTCCCTTCCTCTCTTCCTCCCTCCTTTCCTTCCTTTCTTCCTCCCTCCCTTCCTCCCTCCTTTCCTTCCTCCCTCCCTTCCTCCCTCCTTTCCTCCCCTTCCTCCCTTCCTCCCTCCCATTCCTCCTCCCTCCCTTCCTCCCTCCCTCCTTTCCTTCCTCCCTTCCTCCATACTTTCCTTCCTTCCTCCCTACCTTCCTCCCTCCTTTCCTCCCTTCCTCTCTTCCTCCCTTCCTCCCTCCCTCCCTTCCTCCCTTCCTCCCTCCTTTCCTTCCTTCCTCCCTCCCTTCCTTCCTCCTCCCTCCCTTCCTCCCTCCTTTCCTTCCTTCCTCCCTCCCTCCCTTCCTCCCTCCCTTCTTCCCTTCCTTTCCTTCCTCCCTCCCTCCCTCCTTTCCTTCCTCCCTTCCTCCATACCTTCCTCCCTCCTTCCTCCCCTCCCTCCCTTCCTCCCTCCTTTCCTTCCTTCCTTCCTCCCTCCCTCCCTTCCTTTCTTCCTCCCTCCCTTCCTTCCTCCCTTCCTTCCTCCCTCCTTTCCTCCCTTCCTGTCTTCCTCCCTCCTTTCCTCCCTTCCTCTCTTCCTCCCTCCCTTCCTCCCTCCCTCTCTTCCTCCCTCCCTTCCTTCCTTCCTCCCTTCTTCCCTTCCTCCCTTCCTTCCTTGACTCTTGGACTCTTTGGGTGTACTGACCCAGGGATTCCTCCAGACTCCAGCTTGTTAGCGATGTCGACGTCCCAGGACCAAACGTCGAACTGCCACTTCCTGAGTCCCAACACGCCACACAGCACCGAGCCCGAGTGGATCCCAATACGCATGTCGATGTCGTGTTTCGTACGTGATCTTACATATCTGAAGGAAGAGAGGAAGAAAGAAAGAAAGAGAGGAAGAAAGAGAGGAAGGAAGAAAGAAAGAAAGGAAGGAAGGAAGAGGACAAGATGTGTTAAAGTTGGAAACATACTTTAATACATTGGAGCTGTTTTATTTCTTCTCTATTATAAAAAAAAAGGATCATTTGACAAGTAGAGCTGAGGAAGAAGGAAGGGAAGGAAGGAAAGAAGGAAGGAAGGAAGGAAAGAAGCAATGATGGACAGAAGGAAATAAGGAAGGAAGGAAGGATTGATGGACAAAAGGAAATAAGGAAGGAAGGAAGGACGGAATGATGGACAGAAGGAAAGAAGGAAAGAAAGAAGGATTGATGGACAGAAGGAAAGAAGGAAGGAAGGAAGGACAAATGGAATGAAGGAAGGAAGGAAGGGAAGGAAAGAAGGAAGGAAGGACAGAAGGAAAGAAGGAAGGAAGGAAGGAAGGACAGAAGGACAGAAGGAAGGAAGCAAGGAAGGACAGATGGAAGGAAGAAAAAAGGAATGAAGGAAGGACAGGTGGAAGGAAGGAAGGAAGGAAGGAAGGAAGGAAGGAAGGAAAGAAGGAAGGGAGGACAGATGGAAAGGAGGAAGGAATAAAAGAGGGAAGGAAGGACAGAAGGAAAGAAGGAAGGAAGGAAGGAAGAACAGAAGGAAGAACAGAAGGAAGGAAGGATGGAAGGAAGGACAGAATGAAGGAAGAACAGAAGGAAGGAAGAACAGAAGGAAGGAAGGAAGAAGAAAGAACAGAAGGAAGAACAGAAGGAAGGAAGAACAGAAGGAAGGACAGAAGGAAGGAAGGACAGAAGGAAGGAAGAACAGAAGGAAGGAAGGAAGGAAGGACAGAAGGAAGGAAGGAAGGAAGGAAGGAAGGAAGGAAGGAAGGAAGGAAGGAAGAACAGAAGGAAGGAAGGAAGACCAGAAGGCAGGAAGGATGGAAGGAAGGACAGAAGGAAGGAAGAACAGAAGGAAGGAAGAACAGAAGGAAGGAAGGACAGAAGGAAGGAAGAACAGAAGGAAGGAAGGAAGGAATGAAAGAGGGAAGAAGCAAGGAAGGAAGGAACACTGGATAACAGTTTGTAATATAATGAATCTTTAAATTGATAACAGTAATAATGGCTGTCGGTGGAAATAAAGATTTATTCATGTTTATTATATCTATTAAAGTTCTGTGCTCTTCACTTTAAGGGCAAATGTTCAGAGGGGGGGGGCTGAGGAGGGGGGATAAGGGGGTGGGGGGGTGGGGGGGGGTGGGGGGGGTGTTTACTGTGTCTGTGTGAAAAACAGAAGAAATAGGACAGAAGGAAGAACAGCAGGAAGGAAAGAAGGACAGAGATGGAAGGAAGGGAGATATGAGGGACAGAAGGATGGAAGGAAGGACAGAAGGAAGGAAGGAAGGAAGGAAGGATGGAGGGAGGAAGGGAGGAAGGGAGGAAGGACAGAAGGAAGGAAGGAAGGACAGATGGAAGGAAGGAAAGACAGATGGAATGAAGGAAGGAAGGAAGAACAGAAGGAAGGAAGGAAGGAAAAAAGGAAAGAAAGAAGGAAGGAAGGAAGAGAAGGAAGGACAGAAGGGAGGAAGGGAGGAATGATGGACAGAAGGGGTGGTGCGGGGGGGGGTTGAGGAGCTTGGGGGGGGGTGAGGAGGATGGGGTGAGTGGGGGGGGATGTTTACTGTGTCTGTGAGCACTAATAAACATGAAACTGAGCTTTGGTGCAACAGAACAGAGATAACTCCAAACTAACATTATTCAGAAATCCAACAGGAAATGAAACAAAACAAAAACACGAGCACGGGCACGGGCACGGGCAAGGGCACGGGCACGGGCACGGGCACGGGCACGAGCACAAGCACGAGCACGGGCACGGGCACGAGCACGAGCACGAGCACGGGCACGAGCACGGGCACGGGCACGAGCACGGGCACGAGCACGGGCACGAGCACGGGCACGGGCACGGGCACGGCACGAGCACGGGCACGAGCACGGGCACGAGCACGGGCACGAGCAACGAGCACGGGCACGAGCACGGGCACGAGCACGGGCACGAGCACGGGCAAGGGCACGGGCACGGGCACGGGCACGGGCACGAGCACAAGCACGAGCACGGGCACGGGCACGAGCACGAGCACGAGCACGGGCACGAGCACGGGCACGGGCACGAGCACGGGCACGAGCACGGGCACGAGGCCACGGGCACGGGCACGGGCACGGGCACGAGCACGGGCACGAGCACGGGCACGAGCACGGGGCACGAGCACGAGCACGGGCACGAGCACGGGCAACGGGCGTGAGCATCACACGCTCCTCCTTCCTTCGTTCTTTCCATCTGTCTTTCCCTCCTTCCTTCTGTCCCTCCTTCCTTCCTTTCCTTTTTCCTTCCTTCCTTCCCTCTTTCATTCCTTCCTTCCTTCCTTCTTTCCATCATTTCCTTTCTTCCAACTGTCCTTCTTTCCTTCCTTCCTTCTTTCCTTCATTCCTTCCTTCCTTCCGTCTTTCATTCCTTCCTTCCATCTGTCCTTCCCTCCTTCCTTCTATCTGTCCTTCCTTCCTTCTTTCCTTTTTCCTTCCTTCCATCTGTCATTCCTTCCTTCCTTCCTCCCATCTGTCCCTCCTTCCTTCTTTCCTTCCTTCCATCTGTCCTTCCTTCCTTCCTTCCTTCTGTCTTTCCATCATTCCATCATTCCTTCCTTCCTTCCCTCTTTCATTCATTCCTTCCTTCCATCTGTCCCTCCTTCCTTCTTTCCTTTTTTCCTTACATCCTTTCTTCCATCTGTCCTTCCTTCCTTCTTTCCTTTTTTTCTTCCTTCCTTTCTTCCAACTGTCCCTCTTTCCTTCATTCCTTCTGTCCTTCCTTCGTTCCTTCCTTCTGTCCTTCCTTCCATCTGTCCTTCCTTCTTTCCTTCCTTCCTTCCTTCCTTCTGTCCTTCCTTCCATTTGTCCTTCATTCCTTCCTTCCTTTTTTCCATCTGTCTTTCCCTCCTTCCTTCTATCTGTCCCTCCTTCCTTCTTTCCTTTTTTCCTTCCTTCCATCTGTCCTTCCTTCCTTCCTTCCTTCTGTCTTTCCATCATTCCATCATTCCTTCCTTCCTTCCCTCCCTCTTTCATTCATTCCTTCCGTCCATCTGTCCCTCCTTCCTTCTTTCCTTTTTTCTTCCTTCCTTTCTTCCAACTGTCCCTCTTTCCTTCATTCCTTCCGTCCTTCCTTCTGTCCTTCCTTCGTTCCTTCCTTCTGTCCATCCTTCCATCTGTCCTTCCTTCCTTCTGTCCTTCCTTCCATCTGTCCTTCCTTCATTCCTTCCTTTCTTCCATCCGTCCTCACACGCTCCGTAATAAATGTGTGTCTCATTTCATACTTCATATTATTCCCAAACACAAAGAGCGTGAGATAAAAGCGAGTGAAGAGCAGACGGCTCCGTCACGGCCGCCGCTGCCTCACGGACTCATTTCACGCTTCATAACAAGCGCTGATGAATGTGAGGTGAAAGGCATGCTGGGAGTTTTGTGACAGGTGTTGCCGAGCGACACCCGAGGCTGTAAACTAAAACTCAAGTTAGTCATGATGATGATGATTCCATTTCTCCTTCCTTCCATCTGTTCTTCCTTCCTTCCTTCTGTCCTTCCTTCCTTCTTTCCATCTGCCCTTCCTTCCTTCCTTCCTTCCTTCTTTCCTTTTTTTATTCCTTCCTTCCTTCCTTCCTTCTGTCCTTCCTTCCTCCCTTCCCTCTTTCATTCCTTCCTTCCTTCCATCTGTCCCTCCTTCCTTTTTTCCTTTTTTCCTTCCTTCCTTCCTTCTGTCCTTCCTTCCTTCCCTCTTTCATTCCTTCCTTCCTTCCATCTGTCCCTCCTTCCTTCATTCCTTTTTTCCTTCCTTCTTTCCTTCTGTCCATCATTCCTTCCTTCCTTCCTTCCATCTGTTCTTCCTTCCTTCCTTCCTTCTTTCCATCTGTCTTTCCTTCTTTCCTTCCCTCTTTCATTCCTTCCTTCCTTCCTTCCTTCCATCTGTCCCTCCTTCCTTCTTTCCATCTGTCCTTCCTTCTGTCCTTCCTTTCTTCCTTCCTTCCTTCCCTCTTTCATTCCTTCCTTCCTTCCCTCTTTCATTCCTTCCTTCCTTCCTCCTGTCCTTCCTTCCTCCTAGGTGCTCGGCTGTCCGTCGGTTCATGTCTCGCCCCGAGGACTCGTGGACATGTGGCCGATCTGCTCTCCCAGCTGAGCCTCGGCCCCCCCGCTGATGACCGAGCCACTACACTGAACAACGCTGAGCTTAATAGATGCAATTATCTCTCTCTCTCTCTCTCCTGCAAACACAACTATCATCATCATCATCATCATCAAAGGAATAAAAAATGAGATATATATACGAGAGATATATAATAAAATAAAAGTACATGAGCAGTTATTAAATGCAGGTTTATTAAATGTGCACAAAGACAAGAACTAGAAGTAGCCTGCATGTTAAACAGGAGAAAATAGAGACTCATGTAATAATGATGATGATTATGATGATGATGATGATGATGATGATGATGATGTCTGTTCAGGCTCTGCAGGTTTCAAGTAGAAGAAGAAAACCTTCCTTCTATCCTTTTTTCCTTCCTTCCTTCCTTCCTTCTTTCCTTCCTTCCGTCCTTCCATCTGTCCTTCCTTCCCTCTTTCATTCCTTCCTTCCTTCCATCTGTCCCTCCTTACTTCTTTCCTTTTTTCCTTCTTTCTTTCCTTCTTTCCTTCCTTCCATCTGTCCCTCCTTCCTTCTTTCCTTTTTTCCTTCTTTCCTTCCTTCCTTCCTTCCTTCCATCTGTCCTTCCTTCCCTCTTTCATTCCTTCCTTTCTTCCATCTGTCCCTCCTACCTTCTTTCCTTTTTTCCTTCCTTCCCTCTTTCATTCCTTCCTTTCTTCCATCTGTCCCTCCTTCCTTCTATCCTTTTTTCCTTCCTTCCTTCCTTCCTTCTTTCCTTCCTTCCGTCCTTCCATCTGTCCTTCCTTCCCTCTTTCATTCCTTCCTTCCTTCCATCTGTCCCTCCTTACTTCTTTCCTTTTTTCCTTCTTTCTTTCCTTCTTTCCTTCCTTCCATCTGTCCCTCCTTCCTTCTTTCCTTTTTTCCTTCTTTCCTTCCTTCCTTCCTTCCTTCCATCTGTCCTTCCTTCCCTCTTTCATTCCTTCCTTTCTTCCATCTGTCCCTCCTACCTTCTTTCCTTTTTTCCTTCCTTCCCTCTTTCATTCCTTCCTTTCTTCCATCTGTCCCTCCTTCCTTCTTTCCTTTTTTCCTTCCTTCCTTCCTTCTGTCCTTCCTTTCTTCCTTCCCTCTTTCCTTCCTTCTGTCCTTCCTTCTTTCCATACTTTCCGTGTACATATAAGTACACAAGCAATAAAATGAGTATGAGGGACTCAGCGATGATGCAATCTCGACTCAGGAGACTCTCCATGTATGAATAGAAGTGTTAACCAGGAGAAAATAGAGAATCATGTAATGATGATGATGATGATGATGATGATGATGATGTCTCTTCAGGCTCTGCAGGTTTGAAGTAGAAGAAAAAACCCTGATATTTGCACATCTGTGATCGCTGACCTGACATGTTGCATAACCTAAACTTCAATTATTATCTTTAATAATAATAATAAATGTATAAATCCTGCTCTTTTCATCTTATTCTCTTCCATTTAGATCCTCCCTTTCCCTTCCATCCTTCCTCCCTTCCTTCGATCTTCCCTTCCATCCTTCCATCTGTCTTCCTTCCTTCCTTCCTTCCTTCCATCTTTCCTTACCATCATCTCTCCTCTTCCTTCCATCTGTCCTTTCTCCCTTGCTTCCTTCAATCTCTCCTTCCTTCCTTCCTTCCTTCCTTCCATCTTTCCTTACCATCATCTCTCCTCTTCCTTCCATCTGTCCTTCCTCCCTTGCTTCCTTCAATATCTGTCTTCCCTTCCATCTTTTCTTCCTGTCTTCCCTTCCTTCCATCTTTCCTTACCATCTTCTCTCCTCTTCCTTCCTTCCTTCCTCCCTTCCTTCCATCTTCTCTTCCTTCCTTCCATCTGTCTTCCTTCCTTCATAAGATCACATTGGGCTGTATGTGGCTCTTGAATGAAGATGAGTTTGACACCTCTGATATAGAGTATTACATAGGACTGAATTATTTTGCATATGTTTGGCTATTATGCACCACATCTCATCATCTGATTATTAGAAAAAAATGAAATATTACACCTTTAATTTGGTCAATTATTCCTTCATTAGTCCCAAAGAGGGGAAATGTACAGCATTGCAGCAAGTGGATAAAAATATAAGTACACAAGCAATAAAATAAGTATCAGGGACTCAGTGATGATGCATTACTGGAAGGAAATGAGGAAGGAAGGTAGGAAAGAAGGGAGGAAGGAAGAAGGAAGGGAGTAAGAAGGAAGGAAAGGAGAAAGGAAAGAGGGAGGGAGGAAGGGAGGGAGGGAGGGAAGAAGAAGGAAAGAAATGAGGAAGAGAGGGAGGAAGGAAGGGAGGAAGGAAGAAGGAAGGGAGGAAGAAGGAAGGAAGGGAGGAAGAAGGAAGAAAAGGAAGGAAATGAGGAAGGGAGGGAGGAAAGAAGGGAGGAAGGAAGAAGGAAGGGAGTAAGTAGGAAGGAATGGAGGAAAAAGGAAGAAAAGGAAGGAAGGGAGGAAGGGAGGGAGGGAGGGAAGAAGAAGGAAGGAAATGAGGAAGGGAGGGAGGAAAGAAGGGAGGAAGGAAGAAGGAAGGGAGTAAGAAGGAAGGAATGGAGGAAAAAGGAAGAAAAGGAAGGAAATGAGGAAGGGACGGAGGAAAGAAGGGAGGAAGGAAGAAGGAAGGGAGTAAGTAGGAAGGAATGGAGGAAAAAGGAAGAAAAGGAAGGAAGGGAGGAAGGGAGGGAGGGAGGGAAGAAGAAGGAAGGAAATGAGGAAGGGAGGGAGGAAAGAAGGGAGGAAGGAAGAAGGAAGGGAGTAAGAAGGAAGGAATGGAGGAAAAAGGAAGAAAAGGAAGGAAATGAGGAAGGGACGGAGGAAAGAAGGGAGGAAGGAAGAAGGAAGGGAGTAAGAAGGAAGGAAGGGAGGAAGAAGGAAGAAAAGGAGGAAGGAAGGGATGAAGAAGGAAGGAAAGGAGTAAGTAAAGAGGGAGGGAGGAAGGGAAAAAGAAGGAAGGAAATGAGGAAGGAAGGGAGGAAGGAAGAAGGAAGGGAGGAAGAAGGAAGGAAGGGAGGAAGAAGGAAGGAAAGGATCAGCACACGAGCTGCATGAAAAATACAATCCTTTTTGTTTTTACTCTCAGGTTTGATTTTGTTTCTGGAAGTGGAATAAATTGTGTTCAGGTGAAGTTTGATTGAATCTGACAACACGGAGAAACTCTGCCTCTCGTATTATTACAACCTTTCTTCCTCTCTGTCTCCGACGTTAACAAGCTCAAATAATTAAATAAAAATATCCCTTCCACCTTCTCAGGTTAAATTAAGAAGTTCCTGGTGTGATTTATTACCAGAGTCTCTCACAGATTAAGACAACGTTTCTGGTAATTTGATTCAATTTTCCTCTCTCCACCATCTGCCTCAGTGTTTCCCTTCAGGCTGAGTCCACCTTAAAGGCCCAGTCCTCCTTAAGTGAACTGGCCAGATGCTAACTGCTAACATTATAGCATTATATATGTATTACAGCTGCAGGTTAAGCATGTTAAGTGTATAAACTGCATGCTAGATCCAGGCGGGGAGTTCCGGTCCTCTGAAATGAGGCCAACCAGGAAGTAACTTAGAGCTGCATTCTATCAAAAGGCCACCAGGGGGCGACCGTCTCTATACAAGTCAATGGAGAATTCACCAACTTCTCACTTGATTTCTAACCTCAGTAAACGTTTTCAAAATGTGTTTATGGTCTCAATCGCTAGTTTAAAGCCTTCTTCAATGCAGTATGATGTTCATTTGGGACATTTTGGCCTCCCTGATTTTATATGTGACGATAAAGCAGGGTATGCATTAGGGCGTGGCTACGTCCTGATTGACAGGTTGATTGACCAATGTCCTCCAGATCCAGCCCTCGCAACCATAGCAACCTCCCCGCTCCGCCCATGGGCCCGCCTCATGCCCATATAAGTAGAATCCGTGTTTTTATTTTTCCCAGCATGCACCTGAAATTTTCAAGATGGCGCTGCCTAGATTAGAAACTATTGGCTTCCGAGCAGCAGTCCACAAACCAATGGGTGACGTCACGGATGTTACGTCCATTTCTTTTATACAGTCTGTGGGTTGCAGACAACATTTCTAATAATTTCTAATTTTTTCTTAAGAGAATATAAATACTAAGAAAAATCACCATTGCACCATTAAAACATAAGACAATAGTAAAAATAAAGGTTTAAAATGTGAATACAGGATGTAGAATAAAAGCCTGCAGGTCTGAGATGAAACAAATGATGATTGAATCTATTGTTTCTATTATCCAGGGCTCCTCTCCTCTCCTCTCTCTCATATTCTGGAGAGTACATGATGGTAAACTGCAGCCAAAAACTGCTTCTGGCAAAAAGAAATGGACGATTCTTCAGCTTATCAGATATTTTCTTTAGCTTACTGGAGTAACAGTGCAGCAGTGTCTGTCTGTAACGCAGCTCGCCATGTTGACTTAATAATATACAGCACAGATCTCACAGCTTATCCATCACTAATCCCTCTTTTTCCTCTAAAAAAAAAAAAAAAAAATCAGTCCCCTCCTCCCTCAATGTCACGCTGAAAGTGATGCCACGGGGCCACGGGGGCCAAAACGCTGCAGCGACAAAGCAGATAATGGAAATGAAAAACGCCTCTGGCTTCAAAAAGCACAAACTGCAGCGTCTGTGAGCCGTTTCATGACTATCTGCAGATTGACTTCACGCCGTGATCGTTGGGAGACTATTTCTGCCTCGTAGCTCCTTTCCAACACCAGCTTAGATTACACACAAGTCGGTTATGTGCAATGATTCATGGGCTTTACACTGTTGTATCATTTAAAATATATATGATAGCATCAGCAGCATTATTCCTTCCTCCCTCCCAGTGATGCATGGGTGTGTGATATGGATGAAGGGAAAGAAGGAAGGGAGGAAGAAGGAAGGAAAGGAGGAAGGAAGGAGGGAGGGAGGAAGGGAGGGAGGGAAGAAGAAGAAAGAAGGAAGGAAAGGAGGGAGGAAGGAAGGGAGGAAGGAAGAAGGAAGGGAAGAAGAAGGAAGGAAAGGAGGAAGGAAGGAGGGAGGGAGGAAGGGAGGGAGGGAAGAAGAAGGAAGGAAATGAGGAAAGGAGGAAGAAGGAAGAAGGAAGGAAAGGAGGGAGGAAGGGAGGGAGGTAAGAAGAAGGAAGGAAATGAGGAAGGGAGGGAGGAAGGAAGGGAGGAAGGAAGAAGGAAGGGAAGAAGAAGGAAGGAAGGGAGGAAGAAGGAAGGAAAGGAGGGAAGAAGAAGAAGGAAGGAAATGAGGAAGGGAGGAAGAAGGGCTTTCATAGGCTTTACACTGTTGTATCATTTAAAATATATATGATAGCATCAGCAGCATTATTCCTTCTTCCCTCCCAGTGATGCATGGGTGTGTGATATGGATGAACACTGCATTATTTGTTACTGATATTCTGGAGGAAACACGACCACAGGGCAAATTCTTATAAATGCAAATATTCCCGAGCAGCTTGCTTTCAGATCTGCACCGAGCGCTGCAAGAGGACGGAGATAAAAAAGACTTAACAGCACTGCTATCCAACACCTCGAGGTAAAATAACAAACTTAACTTAAAGAAAAAGAAGCAAATGTAAGGAATACATTCTTATTATCACATGTTGAGCCAAAAGAGGAAAGCCAAAATAAAATTGAGAGAACTATATCTCGCTGCAGCTCGAGTTTTAACCAGAGCAAAGAGATCAGAGCACATTACTCCAGTTCTAAAGTCTTTACACTGGCTCCCAGTCAGCTCTAAAGTCTTTACACTGGCTCCCAGTCAGTTCTAAAGTCTTTACACTGGCTCCCAGTCAGTTCTAAAGTCTTTACACTGGCTCCCAGTCAGTTCTAAAGTCTTTACACTGGCTCCCAGTCAGTTCTAAAGTCTTTACACTGGCTCCCAGTCAGTTCTAAAGTCTTTACACTGGCTCCCAGTCAGTTCTAAAGTCTTTACACTGGCTCCCAGTCAGTTCTAAAGTCTTTACACTGGCTCCCAGTCAGTTCTAAAGTCTTTACACTGGCTCCCAGTCAGTTCTAAAGTCTTTACACTGGCTCCCAGTCAGTTCTAAAGTCTTTACACTGGTTCCCAGTCAGTTCTAAAGTCTTTACACTGGCTCCCAGTCAGCTATAGAATAGATTTTAAATATATAAAATGATGTCAACGATGCACGAATAAGCATCAAAAACAAACTGGATGTCCTAATTAGCATTCCAAATATTTTAAAACTTTACTTGGCTGGCTCCCAGTCAGCTATAGAATAGATTTTAAAGTTCTGCTACTGGTCTACAAATCACTGAATGGTTTAGGTCCAGAATACATGAATGACATGTTAGTAGAATATAAACCCAGTAGAGCTCTGAGATCTACTGACTCAGGTCAGATAGTAGAGCCCAGAGCTCTGAGATCTACTGACTCAGGTCAGATAGTTGAGCCCAGAGCTCTGAGATCTACTGACTCAGGTCAGATAGTTGAGCCCAGAGCTCTGAGATCTACTGACTGGGGTCAGATAGTTGAGCCCAGAGCTCTGAGATCTACTGACTCAGGTCAGATAGTTGAGCCCAGAGTTCAAACTAAACATGGTGAAGCAACTTTTACACAACTGGAACAAACTACCAGCAGAACTGAAATCATTTTTAAATCCAGGTTAAAAACACTTCTCTTCTCCTGTGCTTATGATTGAGCTCTTTTAAAGCACTTTACATTTTAATCTTTCATTTGCACTCTATGTCCTTTTAATGATTTTAAAGCAAATCATTATTTTATGCTGCAATCTTCCTTCCCTTCTTTCCTTCCTTCCTTCCTTCCTTCCTTTCTTCCTTCCTTCCTTCCTTCTGAATTATTTGGTACAAAGTTTTTATGGTTACACCACTTAGACATGATGAGTCAGGGGGGATGAATGGATGATATAAATGAGTACCTGATGGTTTTGATCATGCTGAGTCCCATCTCCACACAGCAGTGAGCGTGATCCTGTCTGGGTTCAGGTAGACCAGACACACAGTAGTAACAGTCTCCCAGGATCTTTATCCGGAGACAGTGGTGCTCCTGGAAAACACACACCAGTCAAACCAGTTAAATCACACACACACACACACACATACACACACACACACACACACACACACACACACACACACACACACGCACACACACACACACACACACATACACACACACACACACACACATATACATACACACACACACACAAGGAAGGACGAAGGAAAGAAGGAAGGCAGGAGGGAGGGAGGGAGGGAGGGAGGAAGGGAGGATGGAAGGGAGGAAGAAAGAGGGAAAGGAGGGAGGAAGGAAGGCAGGAAAGATGCAAGGAAGGAAGAAAGGAAGGAAGGGAAAAGGAAAGGATGGACAAAGGAAGGGAGGAAAGATGGAAGGAAGGCAGGAAGGAAGGAAGGAAGGAAGGGAGGGAAGGAAGGAGGGAAGGGAGAAAAGGAAAAAAGGAAAGGAAGGAAGGACGGAGGAAAGAAAGAAGATAGGAGGGAGAGAGGGAGGGACGAAAGATGGAAGGGAGGAAGAAAGAAGGAAAGGAAGGATGGAAGGGAGGAAGAAAGAAGGAAAGGAGGGAGGAAGGACGGGAGAAAGAAGGAAAGGAGGGAGGAAGGAAGGAAGGAAAGAAGGATGGAGGAAAGAAGGACGGGAGAAAGAAGGAAAGGAGGGAGGAAGGAAGGAAGGAAAGAAGGAAGGTAGGAGGGAGGGAGGAAGGAAAGAAAGAAGGAAGGAAAGATGGAAGGAAGGAAGGAAGGAAGGAAGGAAGGAAGGAAGGAAGGAAGGAAGGAAGAAGGAAGGAAGAAAGAAGAAAAGTAGGAAGAAAGAAGGAAAGGAGGGAGGAAGGGGAAGGTAGGACGGAGGAAAGAAGGAAGGGGGGAAAGTAGGGGGAGGAAATTAAGAGAAGGAAAGAAGGAGGGAAGGGAGGAAAGAAGGAAAGAAGGAAGGAAGGAAAGAAAGAGAGAAGGAGGGAGGAAGGACAGACAGAAGGAATGAAGGAGAGAAGGAAGGAAGGAAGGAAGGAACAGTCAAAACAGACGGGAGGACGACAGTAGGGGCCTGAATTAAATTAAAAAAAAAATATATATATCCGGGTTAAAAAACGTGAAGTAACTTACGTGTGCGAGACGGTCGAAGCGTGCAAAGAGTTCATTCAACATTCGCACCAGCTCCTGAGCCGACAGCGTCGTGGAGAGGTTTGTGAAGCCTTTAACATCTGCGAAAAGAATGCTGAATAAAATACGGAAATGTCAACTTTTGATATTCGGGTTGAAACCATCCTTTCAATACCAAGAACATTTAACCTTCCTTCCTTCCTTCCCTCCTTCTTTCCTCCTTTCCTTCCCTTCCTTCCTTCCTCCTTTCCTTATTTCCCTTCTTCCCTCCTTTCCTTCCTTCCTTCCTCCTTTCCTTATTTCCCTTCTTCCCTCCTTTCCTTCTTTCCTTTCTTCCTTCCTTTCTTCTTCCTTCCTTCCTTCCTTCCCTTCTTCCCTCCTTTCCTTCCTTCTTCCCTCCTTTCCTTCCTTCCTTCCTTCCTCCTTTCCTTCCTTCCTTCCTCCTTTCCTTTCTTCCTTCCTCCTTTCCTTTCTTCCTTCCTCTCTTCTTCCTTCCTTCCTTCCTTCCTCCTTTCCTTCCTTCCCTTATTCCCTCCTTTCCTTCCTTCCTTCCTCCTTTCCTTCCTTCCTTCCTTCATCTCCCTTTCTTCCTTCCCTCCTTCCTCCCTCCCTCCCTCCTTTCCTTCCTTCTTCCTTCTTCCTTCTTCCTCCCTTCCTTGACTCGAACACAACAGGAGGGTTAAACATAAAACAGACAACGTGCACCAGGAGATACAGACTCTTTAACCTTCCTTCCTTCCTTCCTTCCTTAGATCTAAGTTGAGCTGTTAGGGTAAATGTTCCATCCTTCTGTCCTTTCTTCCTTCCTTCATCTGTCCTTCCTTTCTTCCTTCCTTCATCTGTCCTTCCTTTCTTTCTTCCTTCATCTGTCCTTCCTTTCTTCCTTCCTTCCTCCCTTCCTTCCTTTCCTTCCCTTCTTCCCTCCTTTCCTTCCTCCCTCCCTCCCTTCCTTCCTTCCTTCCTTCCTTCCTTAGATCTAAGTTGAGCTGTTAGGGTAAATGTTCCCTCCTTCTGTCCTTTCTTCCTTCCTTCATCTATCCTTCCTTTCTTCCTTCCTTCATCTGTCCTTCCTTTCTTCCTTCCTTCATCTGTCCTTCCTTCCTTCCTTCCTCCCTCCTTCTTCCTCCCTTCTTCCTTTCCTTCCTTCTTCCTCCTTTCCTTCCCTTCTTCCCTCCTTTCCTTCCTACCTTCCATCCTTCCTCCCTCCTTCCTTTCCTTCCTTCTTCCTCTCTTCCTTCCCTTCCTCCCTCCTTTCCTTCCTTCTTCCCTCCTTTCCTTCCTTCCTTCCTCCTTTCCTTCCTTCCTTCCTCCTTTCCTTTCTTCCTTCCTCTCTTCTTCCTTCCTTCCTTCCTCCTTTCCTTCCTTCCCTTCTTCCCTCCTTTCCTTCCTTCCTTCCTCCTTTCCTTCCTTCCTTCATCTCCCTTTCTTCCTTCCCTCCTTCCTCCCTCCCTCCCTCCCTCCTTTCCTTCCTTCTTCCCTTCTTTCCTTCCTACCTTCCTTCCTTCCTTCCTTCCTTAGATCTAAGTTGAGCTGTTAGGGTAAATGTTCCCTCCTTCTGTCCTTTCTTCCTTCCTTCATCTGTCTTTCCTTTCTTCCTTCCTTCATCTGTCCTTCCTTTCTTTCTTCCTTCATCTGTCCTTCCTCCCTTCCTTCCTCCCTCCTTCCTTTCCTTCCTTTCCTTCCTTCTTCCTCCTTTCCTTCCCTTCTTCCCTCCTTTCCTTCCTTCTTCCCTCCTTTCCTTCCTACCTTCCATCCTTCCTCCCTCCCTCCTTTCCTTCCTTCTTCCCTCCTTTCCTTCCTTCCTCCCTCCTTTCCTTCCTTCTTCCCTCCTTTCCTTCCTTCCTTCCTTCCTTCCTTCCTTTCTTACTTTAAGTGCAAATGACATAACTAGTAAGGTCTGTTTAAGGGTTAAACATAAAACAGGCAGGAGTGGAAAATTCATTTATCTCATTTGAACCCAAGTAAAACATTTCCACACATATATTTCAGTTGTATCTCCACCAGGATACGGTATTATACATTTTCTTCTAAACACATTAAATAGGTCATAAATGTATTTCTAAAAAAGGTGTAAAAAGCATTTCAACCATTTAGATTTGAATTGTGGAGCTAGGCTTCACAAACTGTGTTTCAAGATTTCTGTGTTCAGGATTTAGTGATTAGCATAAACCCGCCCCTGCTGCTGTAGAGGTAGAAATACATTCAGCACACACTACTACTACTACAGTCTGCAGTTAGCCAGTTAGCTGAGTTAGCCACTGAGCTAGCAGCCGAGTTAGCTGCCAAGCTAGCAGCCGAGTTAGCCGCCGAGCTAGTAGCCGAGTTAGCAGCCGAGTTAGCCGTTGAGCTAGCAGCTGAGTTAGCCGCTGAGCTAGCCGCCGAACTAGCAGCTGAGTTAGCAGCCGAGTTAAAGCTCTCAGACGTAGCGTCCATGTTTCTGGTTGAGGTGGTGACTTTGATTGACAGGTGACACTTGGTAGGGGGCGGGGCTTCAGCGGATGAGTTTTACACAACTTTGAAGCCTAATTTCATATATTTGGCGATTTTTTTTAATCATTCAAATTTGGCAGGGTGGTTAACAACACACTTTTCTGTGGTATGTCAAACTCAGAACACATATTTATTCTAACTTTACACGGACTTTAATGTTTTATTTGATCAATAGAAGTGTTTTCCTTGATCATTAATACCACACATTTAATCGTTTTTATCAAAGTATAGCTCTACCAACAAGCTTCAATTCTACCAAACCAGCTCAATTTTTCAACTAATTAGAAAGATGACAAGGACCACTTTAACTAATCATGCTCCTAACAGGGTATTAATTAAAGAGTCTGTCTCTCCTGGTGCATGTTGCCTGTTTAAGGGTTAAAAAAAACATTTAAAATATAAAGCAGTGCACAAGCATTTAAACTGCTAATGGATTGTATGTGTGATGTGTTGCTTTCTCTGCACAAACTGGCACCAAACATCTGTGAAAATGAAGAGTCTTAATTAGTTGGTGACGATATTAATTCCAATTTATTCCAATATATTTAAAGCGGCCCTCAGAGACCAACAATTAGAAACACATCCGCAGGCCTCTTGACACATTACGAGACTCCGTTTGATAAAGTTCAAGCTCTACTGTGACTGAAATCGAACCTGAAACATTAACAATACCCAGATTAGATTTCCTTGAAACCAGGCTTGGATGTTAAAGGGGAGATTTTAGATTTTATTGGACGTTTATTGGACAGCGAATGGCCGATTGAGTCTGAAATGTAGATTACATCATGCTATGTTGAGGCTTTGGTGAGAAGGAAGTAGAGATTAGATTAAAGGCTGGAATTAGGATTTAGTTGGGTTTTAACTAGGGCTGTCGATTAGATTAATGCAATCCATAACGCGTTAATTTTTTAAAATCGCATTTTAATGTTGCAAGCCTTTTTGTCCCTTCTCCTCCCCCGTAGACGGCTCCTCTAGCTGTAGCGCTATGCTTTGAAGTGGCCTCCTGCAGTAAACCTACCGCGCTGATGGAAAGTAAGAGAGCTACTGGACTTTTGAACGGCTTGTTTAACTTTAAAACACTTCCAGACGCTTCAGTTGACAAGTCAAAAGTAAAATGCAACCTGTGTCAAACGGAGTTTAACTACCACCGGAGTACGTGGAGTTTGAGTTAGCACCTCCACGCTAAACACCCAGGTGCAGCCAAGCGAGCCTCAGCTCCACCAAAGGACCATTTTGGAGTGTGGGAGTCGCAGCAGAGCCGTGATTGATTCCCAGTTAAGACACTCTGGTAAGAAATGCTTTACATTATGGGCTTAAAACTGCCTTCAAATGGAAAATAACAGGATTTTAAACATGCCATTCAAAACGCCATTAATCGCGATTAACTATGGAAATTCTGCGATTAATCTCGATTAAAAAAATTAATCGTTTGACAGCCCTAGTTTTAACATATGTGGGAAATGTTGAAACCTCCACATGATTCAGAGATAAACCGTCTCATAATAGATGTCTTAGTTTGGCAAAAGCAGCAAAAAGCACAGTGAAATAAAGATGATTACTGAAGGCTGCAGGCTGAGCAGATTAGACCTCTTCATGTTTGTTTTAGTCGTTATAATGTCGGATTGACACAATGCAACAAAAAGTGAGAAAACCCAAAAATACAGAACAATAAAAGCGATCTGCAATAAGAGGCATGACGTATATCTGCTTTTAAATCAGTTAAAGCAGAAGTTGGAGCATCAACACTCCTGCAACTCTCTTACAGTATAAAGAACAGTGTGTTTTGGCTCATTAGTGGTTTATTCAGATATTCTACATCCTTCAACAATCATCCATAAATCTCATGTTTGGAGTCAAACCAACAATAAACTGGTCTACTAATAATTATTGTGTGTGTAACAAAGTCTGATAAATATTTAAATTCTTCTGTTATAAATCTTTGTTATTGCACTGGGTGACGCCTTGCTTCATTACGAAGAGTTTGGTCACGTATTACGTTATCGGCTATTATTGTGTTATCGGGTTTTATTACGTTATCAGCTATTATTGTGTTTGTTTGCTTCATTACGAAGACGATATTAGTCATTATTGTGTTATCGGGTTTTATTACGTTATTGGCTTTATTACATTTAAAATATGCAAAATTATTAAATTATCGGTCGTTATTACGTTATTGGCTTTATTACATTTGAAATGGTCAAATTTATTATGTTATTGGTTCTATTACGTTACATTTTTAAATTATTACATTATTGGTTGTTATTACGTAATCAGCCGTTATTACATTATTGGCGACTTATTATGTTATTGGCATGTTTTTACGTCATTGGTTTTACTACATTACATTTTAAATTATTACGCAATCGGTTTTTATTACATTACCGTCTTTATTACAACTGGCAAAATTGTCCATAATGATGTTATTGGCAAATTATTACATTATCATCTTTAATTCATTAAAATACGGGCAAAGTTATTACGTAATCAGCCGTTATTACATTACTGGCTTTATTACATTTGTAATGGGCAAAATTATTATGTTATCAGTTTTATTACATTACATTTTAATTTATTATGTTATTGGTCATTATTACGTTATTGGCCATTATTACGTAATCAGTTTTTATAACGTTATCGTCTTTATTACATTAAACAACTGGCGAAATTATTATGTTATTGGTCATTATTTCGTTATTGACCATTATTACGTAATCAGTTTTTATTACGTTATCTTCTTTATTACATTAAACAACTGGCGAAATTATTATGTTATCGGTCATTATTACGTTATTGGCCATTATTACGTAATCAGTTTTTATAAAGTTATCGTCTTTATTACATTAAACAACTGGCGAAATTATTATGTTATTGGTCATTATTACGTTATTGACCATTATTACGTAATCAGTTTTTATTACGTTATCGTCTTTATTACATTAAACAACTGGCGAAAATCGGCCATAATGGAGTTATTGGTTTTTGTTACATTTGAAATGGTCAAACTTACTATAGTATTGACTTTATTACATTACATTTTTAAATTATTACATTATTGGTTGTTATTACGTAATCAGCCGTTATTACATTATTGGCGACTTATTATGTTATTGGCATGTTTTTACGTCATTGGCTTTATTACATTACATTTTAAATTATTACGCAATCGTTTTTTATTACGTTACCGTCTTTATTACATTACATTTTAAATTATTACGCAATCGGTTTTTATTACGTTACCGTCTTTATTACATTAAACAACTGGCAAAATTGTCCATAATAATGTTATTGGCAAATTATTACATTATCATCTTTAATTCATTAAAATACGGGCAAAGTTATTACGTTATCGGCCATTATTACGTAATCAGCCGTTATTACATTACTGGCTTTATGACATTTGTAATGGGCAAAATTATTATCTTATCAGTTTTATTACATTACATTTTAATTTATTATGTTATCTGTCATTATTACGTAATCAGTTTTTATTACGTTATCGTCTTTATTACATTAAACAATGTTATCGGCCATCATGGAGTTGTTGGTTTTTATTACATTTGAAATGGTCAAAATGATTACATTATCGGCCGTTAGTACATTATTAGCAAGTTATTACGTTATTGGCTTTATTACATTACATTTTAAATTATTACATTATTGATCGTTATTACATTATCGTCAAAATGGAGTTATTGGTTTTTATTGCATTTGAAATGGGCATTGAAATTATCGGTCGTTATTATGTATTCAGCAGTTTTTACGTAATTGGCTTTATTACATTACATTTTAAATGATTACGTTATTGGTCGTTATTACGTAATCAGTCATTTTTACATTTTTGGAAAGTTATTACATTATCATTTTTACTTCATTACAATACGAGCAAAATTATTACGTTATTGGTTTTTATTACGTTATAAACGGACAAAATGATTACATTATCGTCGTTATTACGTAATCAGACGTTATTATGTTATTGGCTTTATTACATTACATTTTTAAATTATAACGTTATTGGCAAATTATTACATTATCATCTTTACTTCATTAAAATACGGGCAAAATTATTGCGTAATCAGACGTTATTACATTACTGGCTTTATTACATTTGAAATGGGCAAACTATTTACGTCATTGGCTTTATTACATTACATTTTAAATTATTACGTTATCGGTCTTAATATTGGCTGCTACAGGTGTCATCGTAATTTTGACGACTTCGTAAATGTTTCTAAGTAAACTGTTAAACTTTACAGAGTAGATTCAGACAAGAGGAATCAACCCTCAGTTGGTTTGACTGTACATATGAGAGTTGTTTTATGATTATCAGCCTTTAAGTTACAGCAGAGAGAAAAGTCCAGCCTCACCTGACATTCTCGTAGCGGTGGATGTAAATTCTGTGGAACTGATGCTGGAGGTGTTCGTCCTCTACATTTGTCATGTCGTTGATCATTTCCAAAACTACAAAACGTGGCAGGACTGATAATACCAGTCTCTCCTGCAGGGGAAGAAGAGAAATGAATCGTATTAGAGATCAGGAACAAACAAAAAACAGATCTTATTCAGTCATGTTTTCTCTGTTTGCATTGAAAAATCAACCAATTTGATCTCATGTGGGCCGGATCATTAAAAAGATGGAGGGGAAAGAAGGTAGAAAGGAAGGAAATAAGAAGGGAAGGAAGGAAAGAGAGGCAAAGGGAAGGAGGGAAGAAAGGTAGGAAGGACAGATGGGAGGAAGGACAGAAGGAAGAAATGGAGGAAGGAAGAAAGAAAGAAAGGATAAAAGGAAGTAGGAAGGACAGAAGGAAGGAAGGAAGAAAGAAAGGATCAAAGGAAGCAGGAAGGACAGATGGAAGGAAGGACAGTAGGAAGAAAGGGAAGAAGGACAGATGAGAGGAAGGACAGAAGGAAGAAAGAAAAGGAGGAAGGACAGAAGGAAAGAAAGGGAGGAAGGACAGATGGGAGGAAGGACAGAAGGAAGGAAGAAAGGTAGGAAGGACAGATGGAAGGAAGGACAGAAGGAAGAAAGGGAAGAAGGACAGATGGAAGGAAGGACAGAAGGAAGAAAGGGAGGAAGGACAGATGGAAGGAAGAAAGGAGGGAAGGAACAAAGAAAGGATAAAAGGAAGTAGGAAGGACAGATGGGAGGAAGGACAGAAGGAAGAAAGGGAGGAAGGACAGATGGAAGGAAGGACAGAAGGAAGAAAGGGAAGAAGGACAGATGGAAGGAAGGACGGGGTAAGAAAGGGAAGAAGGACAGATGGAAGGAAGAAAGGGATGAAGGACAGATGGAAGGAAGGACAGAAGGAAGAAAGGGAGGAAGGACAGAAGGAAGAAAGGGAGGAAGGACAGATGGAAGGAAGAAAGGGAGGAAGGACAGATGGAAGGAAGGAACAAAGAAAGGATAAAAGGAAGTAGGAAGGACAGATGGAAGGAAGGACAGAAGGAAGAAAGGTAGGAAGGACAGATAGGAAGAAGGACAGAAGGAAGTAAGGGAGGAAGGACAGATGGAAGGAAGAAAGGAGGGAAGGAACAAAGAAAGGATAAAAGGAAGTAGGAAGGACAGATGGGAGGAAGGACAGAAGGAAGAAAGGGAAGAAGGACAGATGGAAGGAAGGACAGAAGGAAGAAAGGGAAGAAGGACAGATGGGAGGAAGGACAGAAGGAAGAAAGGGAGGAAGGACAGATGGAAGGAAGGACAGAAGGAAGAAAGGGAGGAAGGACAGAAGGAAGAAAGGGAGGAAGGACAGATGGAAGGAAAGACAGAAGGAAGAAAGGGAGGAAGGACAGATGGGAGGAAGGACAGAAAGACGAAAGGGAGGAAAGAGAGATAGGAGGAAGGACAGATGGAAGGAAGGACAGGAGGAAGAAAGGGAAGAAGGACAGATGGAAGGAAGGACAGAAGGAAGAAAGGGAAGAAGGACAGATGGGAGAAAGGACAGAATGAAGAAAGGGAGGAAGGAACAAAGAAAGGATAAAAGGAAGTAGGAAGGACAGATGGGAAGAAGGACAGAATGAAGAAAGGGAGGAAGGACAGATGGAAGGAAGGACAGAAGGAAGAAAGGGAAGAAGGACAGATGGGAGAAAGGACAGAATGAAGAAAGGGAGGAAGGACAGATGGAAGGAAGGAGGGAAGGAAAGTGGGCCGGATTGAACCCCTTGGCGGGCCGGTTCTGGCCCACGGGCCTCATGTTTGACACCCCTGCTTTACAGTGAGAAATAAAACATGAAGATTAAGACGAAAGAGGAATTAAAGTGAGACACGGGTCGAGTATTAAACAGTCAAATACAACTGGAAAAAAAAAAAACTAATTACATGAAGGCCTGTCTAAGCTGGATCCTCCCAAAGCCTTCACACACACAAACATCTGAATCTGTCTCGTGGTTTTCGGCGCTGACGTGGCGCTTGGCAAAAAGCAGAGACAGATTTGGAGTGGGAGCGATCCAACGTCCCTCTTTCTTTTTTTTTCTTTTTTTTAAAAATATATTTGTTGTTGTTGTTTTTTTCCGGCCTCGGGGATCTGAACCAACGCCAAACTGCTGCCTCATTCACATGCTGAACACTTACAATCCAAAGTTTCACTCCACAGAAATCATGTAAGACAGGGAGAAAGAAGGAAGGAAGAGAGAAAGAAACGGAAGGAAGGAAGGAAGGAAGGTAGGAAGGAAGGGAGAGAGGAAGGAGGAAGGAAGGGAGGAAGAAGGAAGGAAGGAAAGAAAGAAAGAGGGAGAAAGGAAAAGAGGAAAGCAAGAAGGTTGGAAAGAAGGTAGGGGGAGGAAAGAAAGAGAGAAGGAGGGGGAAAGAAGGAAGGTAGGTAGGAAGGAAGCACAGAAGGAAGGAAGAAAGGAGGATAGAGGAAGGAAGGGAGGAAAGAGAGAGGAAAGAAAGAAAGTGAGAAGGACAGATGGAAAGACGGAAGGAAGGAAGGAAGGAAGGAAAGAAGGATTAGTTTAGATCCCTGTTTAGACTCTGAAAGACTGAAAGACAGCGACTGTGTTTTGATTGGAAAGAAACATCAAAAATAAAAACTCCATATGAATAAAAACAGGATGATGTGAAGCTAAACATCCTCCGCTGACTCAAAGCCTGTTTCTAGGAGAGGAGATTTGTACAGAACAGCAACGCTGAGATCCGCACTGTGTTTGGATCGTTTTCACAGTAACCTCCCGCCAACTCAGGAGAAGCTGCATGACACTGTCTGAGAGCTCTGGAGAGACTCTTCAAAAACCTCCAGCACAAGTAGAGAGAGAGAGGGAGAGAGAGAGGAAGGGGGGTGGGAGAGAGAGAGAGAGAGAGAGAAGGGGGAGAGAGGGGGAGAAAGAGAGGAAGAGAGAGAGAGAGACAGAGGGAGGGGGAGGGTGGGAGAGAAAGAGGGGGGGAGAAGGAGAGAGAGAGAGAGAGAGAGAGAGAGAGAGAGAGAGAGAGAGAGAGAGAGAGAGAGAGAGATAGAGATAGGGAGAGAGAGGGAGGGAGAGAAAGAGAGAGAGAGGGAGAGGGGGAGAGAGAGAGAGAGGGGAGAGAGAGAGAGGGGAGGAGAGAGAGAGAGAGAGGCAGGGAGAGAGACAGAAAAACAGTCGAGCGACATTGTCTCTCTCTGACAAAATATAAAAATAAAGTAAAAATAAAATAAACAGTAAAGTTGCAGCCGGACAGCTAAACAATGAGCTGAAATTCACTATAAAACTCCGTGAAATCGAGACGAGTTTGATAATTCTCTGTAGGTTCATCACTATGAGACAGATCAGACCGTGTTTCTATAAAAACACAGATTATAGAAGCTTTAAACGGTCTCACAAACAAAGATAGTCCATTAAATGACTTCATGTAGTTTGTCAGGCGTGTTATAAGAGGTTTAAAAAGTGTTTCTGACCCCAACAGGTCATAGACTAACCCTAACCCTAACCCTAACACAACCAACCAAACAACCAACCCACCCACCCACCATCCCACCCACCAACCAACCCACCAACCAACCCACCAACCAACCAACCACCCAACCAACCACCCAACCATGACACTGTCTGAGAGCTCTGGAGAGACTCTTCAAAAACCTCCAGCACAAGTAGAGAGAGAGAGGGAGAGAGAGAGGAAGGGGGGTGGGAGAGAGAGAGAGAGAGAGAGAAGGGGGAGAGAGGGGGAGAAAGAGAGGAAGAGAGAGAGAGAGACAGAGGGAGGGGGAGGGTGGGAGAGAAAGAGGGGGGGAGAAGGAGAGAGAGAGAGAGAGAGAGAGAGAGAGAGAGAGAGAGAGAGAGAGAGAGAGAGAGAGATAGAGATAGGGAGAGAGAGGGAGGGAGAGAAAGAGAGAGAGAGGGAGAGGGGGAGAGAGAGAGAGAGGGGAGAGAGAGAGAGGGGAGGAGAGAGAGAGAGAGAGGCAGGGAGAGAGACAGAAAAACAGTCGAGCGACATTGTCTCTCTCTGACAAAATATAAAAATAAAGTAAAAATAAAATAAACAGTAAAGTTGCAGCCGGACAGCTAAACAATGAGCTGAAATTCACTATAAAACTCCGTGAAATCGAGACGAGTTTGATAATTCTCTGTAGGTTCATCACTATGAGACAGATCAGACCGTGTTTCTATAAAAACACAGATTATAGAAGCTTTAAACGGTCTCACAAACAAAGATAGTCCATTAAATGACTTCATGTAGTTTGTCAGGCGTGTTATAAGAGGTTTAAAAAGTGTTTCTGACCCCAACAGGTCATAGACTAACCCTAACCCTAACCCTAACACAACCAACCAAACAACCAACCCACCCACCCACCATCCCACCCACCAACCAACCCACCAACCAACCCACCAACCAACCAACCACCCAACCAACCACCCAACCAACCCATCAACCACCCAACCCACCAACCAACCACCCACCCAACCAACCGACCACCCAACCAACCAACCCACCAACCACCCAACAACCAACCAACCAACCAACCAACCCACCAACCCACCAACCAACCACCCAACCAACCGACCACCCAACCGACCACCCAACCAACAAACCAACCACCCAACCAACCAACCAACCAACCACACAACCAATCAACCAACCCCCCAACCAACCAACCCACCAACCACCCAACCAACCAACCAAACAACCAACCACTCAACCACCCAACCAACCACCCAACCCACCAACCACCCAACCAACCAACCAACCACCCAACCCACCAACCAACCCACCAACCACCCAACCAACAAAATACACCGACAATACCATGCTGTTGTTTTACCTTCATCATGACTGAACAAAACATCTTCACATCCAAACTTGACCAAATTTAATGTTTAAAACTATTTTTTCACTTTTTTTAGGCCTGTGTTAGAAATCCTCTTTATTGACTGAATGTACAAATAAAATCTGAGTTAGTTAAAAGCAACAAGTGATAGAAAGCTCTGCTCATTTCTCTGTGATGAAGCTGTTTTAATGATTAACTAGAAAGTTCAGAGACTGACTGACAAACATGAACTTTGCACTTTGAATGAGATCCTGAAATGAAGACAGAAGAAAATATTGAATTATTAAACTTTATTTATTGTGTAAAGCTTCAGTTTGTTCACACATCCAATCAGTAAAGTCTGTTAAATGACTCTTGTTCAATGATTTCATGTTCAGATTCATTTCAACCACACAATCAATCACAGAATGTCAGCTATGTACAAGAACTTAATAAATGATCTACTTATTGATTAGTATCATGATTATTATTGTTTTATAACACTTAATAACACCTGATTTATATGTGATATTGGACAACATGTATAACTATGAATGTAAATGCAACAATACATTTCTTTACTGATTCACAAAGTCATGAGAGCAAAATATGTTTGATAAAGGAAGGTCTGATTTTTCTCTGTTAAGACCGATGAGATGGAAAAGAAACAAGAGCACAAAGTTTCAGTTTCCATGTTGAGAAAAGCAAGTTTGTGTTTCTATATATGAAGAAAATCATCATGAGCAGTGATAGCCTCTCTGCTGAAACACACAAGCAAGAAAGAGCATCACATAAAGAAACTCAAATATTTACATAACATAACAACAGATGAGAAGATGTTAAAGTTGTCCATCAAACTTGATTGACAGCTGATCTCTGTGCAGCACAGAAACACCTCAGCAAAGAGCTCTCAGCAACAATGACAGAGACAAAATAACTGTCTGTCCCTCAAATGACTTATGACTATTTCACTTTACACAACTCAGCTGTGTCTCCAAAAGAATAAATCTTAAGTCCAGCATAGAGAGGCTGAGTGAATGTGGTCTGGACTCTGTGGAGGAGAGTCATGGTTTCAGAGACTCTGTAGAAGGACAGAATACCTGCTCTGTGATCCAGGTACACTCCGACTCTGGAGGAACGAGGACCTGAGACGGGAGTTGAGATGTTGTTGAACCACAATTCATATTTGTAATTGTCACAATAAAAAGCCCAAGATTTGTCATTGCGTCCAAATTTACATTCATTTGAGTTTCCTGCTCTGCTGATATTCTTGTATGCGACTGCTACACGAACTGCTCCTCTCAACTCCACCTCCCAGTAACAACGTCCAGTCAGACTCTCTCTACTCAGAACCTGTTGATATACAGTGAATCTGTCTGGATGACTAGAATAAGACTGTTGTCGACTCACTCGTTCTGCTTTTCTGTTCCCATCAGATAATAACAGCTGTGTGTGTGCTGTGTTTGGATCCAGAGTGATTTCATGTGAATATCTTAAGAATCCAGCTCTGGTCTTGGGCTCTGATTTTGATTCTGACAGTAAAACGTCCACTTCAGTCACTGTCAGTGAGATGTTTGTCCATTTCTCCTTCAGGACGTCCTGTAGTTTATCTCTGAGCTCTGACACAGCTGCTGTCACATCCTCAAAGTATCTCAGAGGACGGATATTGATGCTGGATGAGTCTGTAGGTTCACTGAGTTGTGACACTGAGGGGTAGTTGTGTAGAAACTGGTTGTGATCCTCTGTGTGTGAGAGCTGCTTCAGTTCAGCGTCTTTCCTCTTCAGCTCAGTGATCTCCTGCTGCAGCTTCTCCTGAAGCTCTTTGACTCGATTCACTTCAGTTTCCTGCTGGGATCTGATCTGCTGCTTCACATCAGAGCTTCTTTTCTGGAGGAGACGGATCAGCTCAGCGAAGGTCTTCTCACTGTCCTCCACTGCTTTATCAGCAGAGCGACTGACGGCCTCCACCTCCTGTTGAAGCAGCTTCACATCTTTCTCTCTGTCCTGGATTCTCTGCTGGATGTTTAGTCGACTCACCTCGAGCTCTCTCTGCCTCTCAGTCCTTTCTGCTGCAGCTGGGACTGTGTCGTGGCCTTTATGTTCATCCATAGTGCACAGATAACAGATACACTTCTTATCTGTACGACAGAATATCTTCATCACCTCATCATGACGAGAGCAGATGTTCTCCTGGAGCTTCTCCGAGGGCTCGACCAGCTTGTGTTTCTTTAATTTGGTTGATTCAAAGTGAGACTGGAGGTGATTCTCACAGTAAGACATCAGACACGTCAGACAGGACTTGAGGGCTTTCAGCTTCCTCCCAGTGCAGACATCACAGGCCACATCTTCAGGTCCAGCATAGCAGAGACCAGCATCAGCAGATTGGAATCCAGTCTTCTTCAGCTCCTCCACTAAATCTGCTAACATGGTGTTTTTTACCAGGACAGGCCTCGGTGTGAAGGTCTGTCTGCACTGAGGACAGCTGTAGATTTCCTTCTTATCCTCTTCATCCCAGAAGTTGTTAATACAGCTCATGCAGTAGCTGTGTCCACAGGGAATAGTCACCGGATCCTTCAGTAGATCCAAACAGATGGAACAGCAGAATTTATCTCCGTCCAGCTGAGCTCCTTGCTGCGCCATTTCACCTCTCAGTAACAATGACTGTCTGAGTTTCACCTTCTGAGAAGTGAAACTAGTTTGAGCTCTGATCTAAACAGCATGTGCTGCTTCAGTAAATGTAGGCTGGCAGCTCACCACATGTTGGTTACACCCATCTTCAAACTGTAGATCTGAAGGGGAGGCAACAAGGAAATATGTGGACCAATCAGAGCTTGTTGTGTTTGAGAGCAGGAAGAAGAGGGAGGAGTATCAAGCGTTGATTCATTCCAGGAAGAGGAGCGGTCTGAGAGAGATACTGAGTGTTTAACCCTTTTTATACAATGAAGCTCATATCTTATTTAAAAATACTGCTCACCTGCTTTGAATGAATTACTATTTCTATTCTTGCAGAGTGACTGTCATCAAATCTCATGTTTGGAGCCAAAAACCAATGAATGTGTGTGTGTGTGTGTGTGTGTGTGTGTGTGTGTGTGTGTGTGTGTGTGTGTGTGTGTGTGTGTGTGTGTGTGTGTGTGTCTAAAGTCTAAAGTCACATGTTCCTTCACTCCAGAAGACGGTGGTTATCTTAGCTTGTTTTTGGAAATGGTGCCATAAAGTAAAGATAGTGATAAGATAGTAAACCTCTCTACTTGAAACCAGATGAAAAGAAGGATTTTATTCAGTTTATAATTTAATAATTTCATGACTGGGCCTGATAGAGTTTAAATATGTTTCATTTGCTGTTGTTAATGTTAAATATTATAGTTTTCTTTAAGACTGAGTTTGAGTGACAACTAAGAAAACTTAGAAGCAACATGAATCTTTATCAAATATTTATTATAAACTATTAATGGTTTAAAACTAGAATAAACATTTCAACTTCTTCTGATGTTTATTCTGATTAGACTGAATGTAGTTTTTCATATGTGTGTGTTCACATTATGATAAAATGATAGTAAATTACATCTGTACTAGAAAAGGTGGAGAAACTTTAACTGTGATGGTTCAATAAATCAATCACAGCTGTCAGAAACACTAAAAACTGTTTTAAATGTGAGTTAAAAGAAGATAAATACTGAAAATTAATGTAAATATAAAAGTAATTACCTGAAATTGACAATAACATGCTGTTGTTTTACCTTCATCATGACTGAACAAAACATCTTCACATCCAAACTTGACCAAATTTAATGTTTAAAACTACTTTTCCAGTTTTTTTAGGCCTGTGTTAGAAATCCTCTTTATTGACTGAATGTACAAATAAAATCTGCGTTAGTTAAAAGCAACGAGTGATAGAAAGCTCTGCTCATTTCTCTGTGATGAAGCTGTTTTAATGATTAACCAGAAAGTTCAGAGACTGACTGACAAACATGAACTTTGCACTTTGAATGAGATCCTGAAATGAAGACAGAAGAAAATATTGAATGATTAAACTTTATTTATTGTGTAAAGCTTCAGTTTGTTCACACATCCAATCAGTAAAGTCTGTTAAATGACTCTTGTTCAATGATTTCATGTTCAGATTCATTTCAACCACACAATCAATCACAGAATGTCAGCTATGTACAACAACTTAATAAATGATCTACTTATTGATTAGTATCATGATTATTATAGTTTTATAACACTTAATAACACCTGATTTATATGTGACATTGGACAACATGCATAACTATGAATGTAAATGCAACAATACATTTCTTTACTGATTCACAAAGTCATGAGAGCAAAATATGTTTGATAAAGGAAGGTCTGATTTTTCTCTGTTAAGACCGATGAGATGGAAAAGAAACAAGAGCACAAAGTTTCAGTTTCCATGTTGAGAAAAGCAAGTTTGTGTTTCTATATATGAAGAAAATCATCATGAGCAGTGATAGCCTCTCTGCTGAAACACACAAGCAAGAAAGAGCATCACATAAAGAAACTCAAATATTTACATAACATAACAACAGATGAGAAGATGTTAAAGTTGTCCATCAAACTTGATTGACAGCTGATCTCTGTGCAGCACAGAAACACCTCAGCAAAGAGCTCTCAGCAACAATGACAGAGACTAAATAACTGACTGTCCCTCAAATGACTTCTGACTATTTCACTTTATACAACTCAGCTGTGTCTCCATAAAAACCAAACCTAACTCCAGCATAGAGAGGATGAGTGAATGTGGTCTGGACTCTGTGGAGTAGAGTCATGGTTTCAGAGACGCTGTAGAAGGACAGAATACCTGCTCTGTGATCCAGGTACACTCCGACTCTGGAGGAAACAGGACCTGAGACGATAGTTTTAATGTTGTTGAACCAGAATTCATATTTTTTATTGAAATAATGTAAAGCCCAAGATTTTTCATTGAGTCCAAATGTACATTCATTTGATTCTCCTGCTCTGCTGATATTCTTGTATGCGACTGCTACACGAACTCCGTACCCGCTCCACTCCACCTCCCAGTAACAACGTCCAGTCAGACTCTCTCTACTCAGGACCTGATGCCATCCAGTGAATCTGTCTGGATGACTAGAATAAGACTGTTGTTGTCTTGTTAGTTCTGCTTTTCTGTTCCCCTCAGATAATAACAGCTCTGTGTATGCTGTGTATGGATCCAGAGTGATTTCATGTGAATATTTTAAGAACTCAGCTCTGGTCTTGGGCTCTAATTTTGGTTCTGACAGTAAAACGTCCACTTCAGTCACTGTCAGTGAGATGTTTGTCCATTCCTCCTTCAGGATGTCCTGTAGTTTATCTCTGAGCTCTGACACAGCTGCTGTCACATCCTCAAAGTATCTCAGAGGACGGATATTGATGCTGGATGAGTCGGTAGGTTCACTGAGTTGTGACACTGAGGGGTAGTTGTGTAGAAACTGGTTGTGATCCTCTGTGTGTGAGAGCTGCTTCAGTTCAGCGTCTTTCCTCTTCAGCTCAGTGATCTCCTGCTGCAGCTTCTCCTGAAGCTCTTTGACTCCACTCACTTCAGTTTCCTGCTGGGATCTGATCTGCTGCTTCACATCAGAGCTTCTTTTCTGGAGGAGACGGATCAGCTCAGTGAAGATCTTCTCACTGTCCTCCACTGCTTTATCAGCAGAGCGACTGACGGCCTCCACCTCCTGTTGAAGCAGCTTCACATCTTTCTCTCTGTCCTGGATTCTCTGCTGGATGTTTAGTCGACTCACCTCGAGCTCTCTCTGCCTCTCAGTCCTTTCTGCTGCAGCTGGGACTGTGTCATGGCCTTTATGTTCATCCATAGTGCACAGATAACAGATACACTTCTTATCTGTACGGCAGAATATCTTCATCACCTCATCATGACGAGAGCAGATGTTCTCCTGGAACGTCTCCGAGGGGTCGACCAACTTGTGTTTCTTAAATTTTGTTGATTCATAATGAGGCTGGAGGTGTTTCTCACAGTAAGAGACGAGACACACCAGACAGGACTTGAGGGCTTTCAGCTTCCTCCCAGTGCAGAAATCACAGGACACATCTTCAGGTCCAGCATAGCAGAGATCAGCAGCAGCAGCTTGGAGTCCAGTCTTCTTCAGCTCCTCCACTAATTCTGCTAACATGGTGTTTTTTACCAGGACAGGCCTCGGTGTGAAGGTCTGTCTGCACTGAGGACAGCTGTAGATTTCCTTCTTATCCTCTTCATCCCAGAAGTTGTTAATACAGCTCATGCAGTAGCTGTGTCCACAGGGAATAGTCACCGGATCCTTCAGTAGATCCAAACAGATTGAACAGCAGAATTTAGCTCCGTCCAGCTGAGCTCCTTGCTGCGCCATTTCACCTCTCAGTAACAATGACTGTCTGAGTTTCACTTTCTGAGAAGTGAAACTAGTCTGAGCTCTGATCTAAACAGTATGTGCTGCTTCAGTAAATGTCAGCTGACAGCTCACCACATGTTGGTTACACCCATCTTCAAACTGTAGATCTGAAGGGGAGTGAACAAGGAAATATGTGAACCAATCAGAGCTTGTTATGTTTGAGAGCAGGAAGAAGAGGGAGGAGTTATCAAGCGTTGATTCATTCCAGGAAGAGGAGCCGTCAGAGAGATACTGAGTGTTTAACCCTTTTTATACAATGAAGCTCATATCTTATTTAAAAGCACTGCTCACCTGCTTTCTGGTGGCAAAGTAATGTTGGGAATTTGAGAGTGATCTAAAGAATTAACATTAATGAATCTATTGTCTACAGTGATATGTATATATATAATCTATAGTTACTGGATCATGTGTTAATGGTGAACAACAGGAATTCATGGAACATCCTGCATTAAATCATCATGCATTAACTGTGATTTACTTAAATATGTGTTATGAAGCCTTATTAGAAATGTTACTGTATATTTTATGTGTCACCACTACATTTATTGTTTTGTCCCCATAAAGCAGTTAAGCAGAAACTTTGATTACTGGATGATGGTTTAATTATTGTTTCTACAGCATCTTTCTACAGTGTTACTGTAAATGAGACATTATATTTTATATATTTGCCTGCAATTATATATTTGTTTCATTTAGTCATTTTATAACTGTGTACTTGGTCTCTGAGTGATGTTATTTCTTGTTGCTTCTCATTTTGTCTTTTATTTTCTTGTATTTATATGCTACGTGAAACTTTTTGTAACATTTGTTGTGAATGGTGCGATACAAATTTTTATATTTATTAATTTATTTTATTGCTTAACAGTGGAATATATTTCCAACTCAGCACTTCTCCATTGTTCATGATCATTGCAGGATGACAGAAGTATTTATTCCATTAATCACAGTGACATCAGAATAAATATCAGCCTATAAAACAGTCTGTTGCTGCAGAGCTGGTTGATTTTGGTTTAAAGACATTTGTTCATCTTGTCATTCACATAAAGATTCACAGAAACTTCCTGTAGCTGTAACAGATTCAGGTTCACAGATAAAAACACAGTCAGAAAACTACTTTAGTCAGCTTTCATTAAAAGGCAGCCATCCAAGCCCTGAACCTCCTGACAGTCCGGCATCTGAGGAAACAGGTTCAGCTCGTCTGATCCGTCCCAACACGCCTTTACAACACAGATCAGACGACACGTAGCCCGACATAAACACACAGCACTCACAGCACGGCTGATACTCAGTCAGATCTACCATAAGATACCATAAAATGAACTCTATTGATCCATGAAGAGAAAGCGGGTCAATGCAGCAGACGTGAAGGAAAGAGTCTAAATAAGATTCAAATCAAAGTTGAAACAGGACTAAAAATCTGAATAAAACACCAGAAAATAAAACTATTCTCTTCTTATATTAATATCTTTTACAGCAGCAATTCTAGGATATATTACAGTTCATCAGCTGTTCATGTTGAGACTCAAACCCAACATGCAGTCTTAGGCAGTAGTAGCCAAACAGTGGTTCATGGACCAAATGTGGCCGCCCAATAAAGATATTTGTTGTCGTAACTAAAGCTGAGGTTTCCCCCCCCCCTCATAGATGGCATCACTAGATAATGATGTAAACACTCAGGCTCATATAAATCCCAATAGATATGACTTGTTAATATCTTATATATTGAGCAGGTGATTAGTGTGATAATGACGTCATTTTGCTGATTTGTGGACAACAGATTTGTGTCATTTATGGCACTTTGAAGTCATGAAGCGCTCTACCGTTGTGTGGATAAATCATGAATTAGTGCCTCGGGGCAAGAGGTGCTTTGACTTTTGGTGTTGAAATTCCAATTTTTCCCAAAGTTATTCCCAAAAAAATGGGAGATTTCTCCATTGGAAATGAATGGGAATTTTTTGAAAAACTTACAAATTTTCACCTTTTTTCAGAGTCACCTAGCTCTCTCATACTTGCAGGTAGAAACGTGATTCAAACTTTAAAACGGAGGACAACTTGTGCTCTCTCGAAGAATACCAAACTATTCTTACATAACATGTAAACTTTTCAAACTATGAGCAGTCAAACGAGGAGTGGAAATCACTTTTTCTACAAAGTTAGAGTGGAAGCGTCAGTTAGCTTGAGTGTGAGAAGTAGTAAAAAATAACCTTCATTTTCATTTTTAACTCGAGCTCACAGCCAAACCGTGAAAAGTAGAAAAATAATTTTTTGTCAAAATGTAGACATAGGTGTTGAGATTCATAAAATGTGACGTTGACAGGCGGGGTCTACACTAAATTTAAACGGGGGGCCGAGACCGGTGGCAATACCTGTCTCGCTCCCTATTAACTCTAATGAAATCGTCTTTCTAAAAAAAAAGAATCTCACTCTGTGTTCACACTGAGCTTACTCGCTCATTTTAAGGAATATCTGAATAAAATAAACACTGTCAGAATCTGCCGGCTTCTGTGTCTCTCACGGTGTTTTCGGTTTTTGGACAGGAGTTACGGTTTTCTCACTGTTTGCAATTGTTCAGGACCTTGTCAGAAGCCAAATTCTTCAGAATGTTGAGAATATTTTCCAAGCAGATTCGCAAATCGCCGTAGCAACCGTAGGGCCTTAACTGCCCCTTAGCAACCGTAGGGCCTTAGCTGCCCTTAGCAACCTGTCGCTGGGCAGAAACTGAGCTCACTTTTTGTGATTGGCTAATTCTACCTGTCTGTCTGTTTTGCCAGTTAACTGAGGTAGCGGCCGAGCTAGTATTGATACTCTCTGTCTATATATATATGAATTATATTGGCACTCTAACTGTTCAAATGCAGGCTGGTGTGTGTGTGTGTGTGTGTGTGTGTGTGTGTGTGTGTGTGTGTGTGTGTGTGTGTGTGTGTGTGTATGTGTTTTGTACATACTGTGTTGTGTGCTAACAGGGTACATGTGAAGCGTAAAGTGCTGTAGTGTAATGCTTAGAGTTAGCGCATGTTGCTACTGCCTTGTGCTCTGTGTGCTGCTCTCTGCTTACATCTACTGTTACACTTGATATTGACTAGTAAGATGTACTTAATACTTTTTTAGATTAGATTATTTTTATTTCGAATGCGTGACAGAAGAAGAAACAAAAAAACAGCACATAAAAAATAAAAGCACAGTGTTCTCACCTAAAATAGCGAACCTACACCCGACAGAAAATATACTGCACTGTCAACCACATTGGAAAGGGAGTGGGAAGAAGTCAAAACTTATTGAATCCCACCCCCACCTCTCAAATCAGTGCTTGCCAGCTCCCAATCCAATCAACAATTCACAAAATCCTACAATTTCCTACCAACACCATATGCAATGTCAACATTCACATCCATACCCACTGTTATCAACACCATAAATCATTGCCATATTTCTCAACCTCCTCCACCAAAAATAGCCACAAACATACATACATACATACATACATACATACACGCATATATACACATCCCCATATATACATACACATCCACACATGTACACAAACAAACATAGATAGACATACTTATGTACAAACAACATAATGCCACAGTAATAGTTACTTAGTGTTATATGATCATGGTGACTTTTGAACACTGGAAATAAATGGTGTATTCGTCCCGGCAGTAGCCCCGTGGCACTCAACATTTCCCTGGAATTTTCATCGTCATGACATCATGTTTGGAGCCAAAACCAACGAATGTGTGTGTGTGTCTGTGTGTGAGTGTGTATGTGTGTCTGTGAGTGTGTCTGTGTGTGTCTGTGTGTGTGTGTGTATGTGTGTGTGTGTTTGTGTGTTTGTGTGAGTATGAGTATGAGTATGAGTATGAGTATGAGTATGAGTATGAGTGTGTGTGTGTGTGTGTGTGTGTGTGTGTGTGTGTGTGTGTGTGTGTGTGTGTGTGTGTCTAAAGTCTAAAGTCACATGTTCCTTCACTCCAGAAGACGGTGGTTATCTTAGCTTGTTTTTGGAAATGGTGCCATAAAGTAAAGATAGTGATAAGATAGTAAACCTCTCTACTTGAAACCAGATGAAAAGAAGGATTTTATTCAGTTTATAATTTAATAATTTCATGACTGGGCCTGATAGAGTTTAAATATGTTTCATTTGCTGTTGTTAATGTTAAATATTATAGTTTTCTTTAAGACTGAGTTTGGGTGACAACTAAGAAAACTTAGAAGCAACATGAATCTTTATTAAATATTTATTATAAACTATTAATGGTTTAAAACTAGAATAAACATTTCAACTTCTTCTGATGTTTATTCTGATTAGACTGAATGTAGTTTTTCATATGTGTGTGTTCACATTATGATAAAATGATAGTAAATTACATCTGTACTAGAAAAGGTGGAGAAACTTTAACTGTGATGGTTCAATAAATCAATCACAGCTGTCAGAAACAATAAAAACTGTTTTAAATGTGAGTTAAAAGAAGATAAATACTGAAAATTGTAAAAACATGAACTTTGCACTTTGAATGAGATCCTGAAATGAAGACAGAAGAAAATATTGAATTATTAAACTTTATTTATTGTGTAAAGCTTCAGTTTGTTCACACATCCAATCAGTAAAGTCTGTTAAATGACTCTTGTTCAATGATTTCATGTTCAGATTCATTTCAACCACACAATCAATCACAGAATGTCAGCTATGTACAAGAACTTAATAAATGATCTACTTATTGATTAGTATCATGATTATTATTGTTTTATAACACTTAATAACACCTGATTTATATGTGACATTGGACAACATGCATAACTATGAATGTAAATGCAACAATACATTTCTTTACTGATTCACAAAGTCATGAGAGCAAAATATGTTTGATAAAGGAAGGTCTGATTTTTCTCTGTTAAGACCGATGAGATGGAAAAGAAACAAGAGCACAAAGTTTCAGTTTCCATGTTGAGAAAAGCAAGTTTGTGTTTCTATATATGAAGAAAATCATCATGAGCAGTGATAGCCTCTCTGCTGAAACACACAAGCAAGAAAGAGCATCACATAAAGAAACTCAAATATTTACATAACATAACAACAGATGAGAAGATGTTAAAGTTGTCCATCAAACTTGATTGACAGCTGATCTCTGTGCAGCACAGAAACACCTCAGCAAAGAGCTCTCAGCAACAATGACAGAGACTAAATAACTGACTGTCCCTCAAATGACTTCTGACTATTTCACTTTACACAACTCAGCTGTGTCTCCATAATTTAAAAGTCTAACTCCAGCATAGAGAGGCTGAGTGAATGTGGTCTGGACTCTGTGGAGGAGAGTCATGGTTTCAGAGACGCTGTAGAAGGACAGAATACCTGCTCTGTGATCCAGGTACACTCCGACTCTGGAGGAACGAGGACCTGAGAAGGGAGTTTTAATGTTGTTGAACCAGAATTCATAACTGTTGTCACATCTTAAAGCCCAAGATTTGTCATTGAGACCAAATCCACCTTCATTTGTACTTGCTGCTCTCTTGATATTCTTGTATGCAACTGCTACACGAACTCCTCCTCCGCTCCACTCCACCTCCCAGTAACAACGTCCAGTCAGACTCTCTCTACTCAGGACCTGATACCATCCAGCGAATCTGTCTGGATGACTAGAATAAGACTGTTGTTGACTCGTGTATGTTGCTTTTCTGTTCCCATCAGATAATAACAGCCATGTGTATGCTGTGTTTGGATCCAGAGTGATTTCATGTGAATATCTCAAGAACCCAGCTCTGGTCTTGGGCTCTGGTCCTGACAGTAAAACGTCCACTTCAGTCACTGTCAGTGAGATGTTTGTCCATTCCTCCCTCAGGATGTCCTGTAGTTTATCTCTGAGCTCTGACACAGCTGCTGTCACATCCTCAAAGTATCTGAGAGGACGGATATTGATGCTGGATGAGTCTGTAGGTTCACTGAGTTGTGACACTGAGGGGTAGTTGTGTAGAAACTGGTTGTGATCCTCTGTGTGTGAGAGCTGCTTCAGTTCAGCGTCTTTCCTCTTCAGCTCAGTGATCTCCTGCTGCAGCTTCTCCTGAAGCTCTTTGACTCCACTCACTTCAGTTTCCTGCTGGGATCTGATCTGCTGCTTCACATCAGAGCTTCTTTTCTGGAGGAGACGGATCAGCTCAGTGAAGATCTTCTCACTGTCCTCCACTGCTTTATCAGCAGAGCGACTGACGGCCTTCACTTCCTGTTGAAGCAGCTTCACATCTTTCTCTCTGTCCTGGATTCTCTGCTGGATGTTTAGTCGACTCACCTCGAGCTCTCTCTGCCTCTCAGTCCTTTCTGCTGCAGCTGGGACTGTGTCGTGGCCTTTATGTTCATCCATAGTGCAGAGATAACAGATACACTTCTTATCTGTACGGCAGAATATCTTCATCACCTCATCATGACGAGAGCAGATGTTCTCCTGGAGCTTCTTGGAGGGGTCGACCAGCTTGTGTTTCTTAAATGAAGGTGATTCATAATGAGGCTGGAGGTGATTCTCACAGTAAGAGACGAGACACACCAGACAGGACTTGAAGGCTTTCAGCTTCCTCCCAGTGCAGACATCACAGGCCACATCTTCAGGTCCAGCATAGCAGAGATCAGCAGCAGCAGCTTGGAGTCCAGTCTTCTTCAGCTCCTCCACTATATCTGCTAACATGGTGTTTTTTACCAGGACAGGCCTTGGTGTGAAGGTCTGTCTGCACTGAGGACAGCTGTAGATTTCCTTCTTATCCTCTTCATCCCAGAAGTTGTTAATACAGCTCATGCAGTAGCTGTGTCCACAGGGAATAGTCACCGGATCCTTCAGTAGATCCAAACAGATGGAACAGCAGAATTTAGCTCCGTCCAGCTGAGCTCCTTGCTGCGCCATTTCACCTCTCAGTAACAATGACTGTCTGAGTTTCACTTTCTGAGAAGTGAAACTAGTTTGAGCTCTGATCTAAACAGCATGTGCTGCTTCAGTAAATGTAGGCTGGCAGCTCACCACATGTTGGTTACACCCATCTTCAAACTGTAGATCTGAAGGGGAGGGAACAAGGAAATATGTGGACCAATCAGAGCTTGTTGTGTTTGAGAGCAGGAAGAAGACGGAGGAGTTATCAAGCGTTGATTCATTCCAGGAAGAGGAGCGGTCTGAGAGAGATACTGAGTGTTTAACCCTTTTTATACAATGAAGCTCATATCTTATTTAAAAACACTGCTCACCTGCTTTCTGGTGGCAAAGTAATGTTGGGAGTTTGTGAGTGATCTAAAGAATTAACATTAATGAATCTATTGTCTGCAGTGATATGTATATATAATCTATAGTTACTTGATCATTTGTTAATGGTGAACAACAGGAATTCATGGAACATCCTGCATTAAATCATCATGCATTAACTGTGATTTACTTAAATATGTGTTATGAACCCTTATTAGAAATGTTACTGTATATTTTATGTGTCACCACTACATTTATTGTTTTGTCCCCATAAAGCAGTTAAGCAGAAACTTTGATTACTGGATGATGGTTTAATTATTGTTTCTACAGCATCTTTCTACAGTGTTGCTGTAAATGAGACATTATATTTTTATATATTTGCCTGCAATTATATATTTGTTTCATTTAGTCATTTTATAACTGTGTACTTGGTCTCTGAGTGATGTTATTTCTTGTTGCTTCTCTTTTTGACTTTTATTTTCTTGTATTTATATGCTACGTGAAACTTTTTGTAACATTTGTTGTGAATGGTGATATACAAATTTTTATATTTATTAATTTATTTTAATGGTGAACAGTGGAATATATTTCCAACTCAGCACTTCTCCATTGTTCATGATCATTGCAGGATGACAGAAGTATTTATTCCATTAATCACAGTGACATCAGAATAAATATCAGCCTATAAAACAGTCTGTTGCTGCAGAGCTGGTTGATTTTGGTTTAAAGACATTTGTTCATCTTGTCATTCACATAAAGCTTCACAGAAACTTCCTGTAGCTGTAACAGATTCAGGTTCACAGATAAAAACACAGTCAGAAAACTACTTTAGTCAGCTTTCATTAAAAGGCAGCCATCCAAGCCCTGAACCTCCTGACAGTCCGGCATCTGAGGAAACAGGTTCAGCTCGTCTGATCCGTCCCAACACGCCTTTACAACACAGATCAGACGACACTTAGCCCGACATAAACACACAGCACTCACAGCACGGCTGATACTCAGTCAGATCTACCATAAGATACCATAAAATGAACTTTATTGATCCATGAAGAGAAAGAGGGTCAATGCAGCAGACGTGAAGGAAAGAGTCTAAATAAGATTCAAATCAAAGTTGAAACAGGACTAAAAATCTGAATAAAACACCAGAAAATAAAACTATTCTCTTCTTATATTAATATCTTTTACAGCAGCAATTCTAGGATATATTACAGTTCATCAGTTGTTCATGTTGAGACTCAAACCCAACATGCAGTCTTAGGCAGTAGTAGCCAAACAGTGGTTCATGGGCCAAATGTGGCCGCCCAATAAAGATATTTGGCATTGTAACTAAAGCTGAGTTTTCCCCCCCCTCATAGATGACATCACTAGATAATGATGTAATCACTCAGGCTCATATGAATCCCAATAGATATGACTTGTTAATATCTTATATATTGAGCAGATGATTAGTTTGATAATGACGTCATTTTGCTGATTTGTGGACAACAGATTTGTGTCATTTATGGCACTTTGAAGTCATGAAGCGCTCTACCGTTGTGTGGATAAATCATGAATTAGTGCCTCGGGGCAAGACGTGCTATGACTTTTGGTGTTGAAATTCCAATTTTTCCCAAAGTTATTCCCAAAAAAACCGGGAGATTTCTCCATTTGGAAATGAATGGGAATTTTTTGAAAAACGTACAAATTTTCACCTTTTTACACCATTTTTCAGAGTCACCTCGCTCTCTCATACTTGCAGGTAGAAACGTGATTCAAACTTTAAGACGGAGGAAAACTTGTGCTCTGGAAAAATACCAAACTGTTTTTACATAACATGTAAACTTTTCAAACGATGAGCAGTCAAACGAGGAGTGGAAATCACTTTTCTACAAAGTTAGAGTGGAAGCGTCAGTTAGCTTGAGTGTGAGAAGTAGTAAAAAATAACCTTCATTTTCATTTTTAACTCGAGCTCAAGGCCAAACCGTGAAAAGGAGACAAATAATTTTTTGTCAAATTGTAGACATAGGTGTTGGGAATCATAAAATGTGACGTTTACAGGCGGGGTCTACACTAAATTTAAACGGGGGCCCGAGACCGGTGGCAATACATGTCTCACTCCTCACTGACTCTAATGTAATCGTCTTTTAAAAAAAAAAAGAATCTCACTCTGTGTTCACACTGAGCTTACTCACTCATTTTAAGGAATATCTGAATAAAATAAACACTGTCAGAATCTGCCGGCTTCTGTGTCTCTCACGGTGTTTTCGGTTTTTGGACAGGAGTTACGGTTTTCTCACAGTTTGCAATTGTTCGGGACCTTGTCAGAAGCCAAATTCTTCAGAATGTTGAGAATATTTTCCAAGCAGATTCGCAAATCGCCGTAGCAACCGTAGGGCCTTAACTTCCCTTAGCAACCTGTCGCTGGGCAGAAACTGAGCTAACTTTTTGTGATTGGCTAATTCTATCTGTCTGTCTGTTTTGCCAGTTAACTGAGCTAGCGGCCGAGCTAGTATTGATACTCTCTCTATATATATACACATATGAATTATATTGACACTCTAACTGCTCAAATGCAGGCTGGTGTGTGTGTGTGTGTGTGTGTGTGTGTGTGTGTGTGTGTTTGTACACACTGTGTTGTGTGCTAACAGGGTACATGTGAAGTGTAAAGTGTTGTAGTGTAGTCTTAGAGTTAGTGCATGTTGCTACTGCCTTGTGCTCTGTGTGCTACTCTCTGCTTATATCTACTGTTACACTTGATATTGACTAGTAAAATATACTTAATACTTTTTTAGATTAGATTAGATTATTTTTATTTCGAATGCATGACAGATGAAGAAACAAAAAACAAAACAAAAACAGCACATAAAAAATGAAAGCACAGTGTTCTCACCGAAAATAACCAACCTACACCCGACAGAACTGTCAACCACATTCGAAAGGGAGTGGGAAGAAGTCAAAACTTATTGAATCCCACCCCCACCTCTCAAATCAGTGCTTGCCAGCTCCCAATCCAATCACCAATTCACAAAATCCTACAATTTCCTACCAACACCATAGGCAATGTCAACATTCACATCCATACCCACTGTTATCAACACCATAAATCATTGCCACATTTCTCAACCTCCTCCACCAAAAATAGCCACATACATACATACATATATACACATATATACACATCCCCATATATACATACACATCCACACATGTACACAAACAAACATAGATAGACATACTTATGTACAAACAACATAATGCCACAGTAACAGTTACTTAGTGTTATATGATCATGGTGACTTTTGAACACTGGAAATAAATGGTGTATTCGTCCCGGCAGTAGCCCCGTGGCACTCAACATTTCCCTAGAATTTTCATCGTCATGACATCATGTTTGGAGCCAAAACCAACAAATGTGTGTGTGTGTCTGTGAGTGTGTATGTGTGTCTGTGAATGTGTGTGTGTGTGTCTGTGTGTGTGTGTCTGTGAGTGTGTATGTGTGTCTGTGAATGTGTGTGTGTGTGTGAGTGTGTGTGTGAGTGAGTATGTGTGTGTGTGTGTGTGCGAGTATGAGTATGAGTATGAGTATGAGTATGAGTATGAGTGTGTGTGTGTGTGTGTGTGTGTGTGTGTGTGTGTGTGTGTGTGTGTGTGTGTGTGTGTGTGTGTGGGTGTCTAAAGTCACATGTTCCTTCACTCCAGAAGACGGTGGTTATCTTAGCTTGTTTTTGGAAATGGTGCCATAAAGTAAAGATAGTGATAAGATAGTAAACCGCTCTACTTGAAACCAGATGAAAAGAAGGATTTTATTCAGTTTATAATTTAATAATTTCATGACTGGGCCTGATAGAGTTTAAATATGTTTCATTTGCTGTTGTTAATGTTAAATATTATAGTTTTCTTTAAGACTGAGTTTGAGTGACAACTAATAAAACTTGGTCAACTTCTTCTGATGTTTATTCTGATTAGACTGAATGTAGTTTTTCATATGTGTGTGTTCACATTATGATAAAATGAAAGTAAATTACATCTGTACTAGAAAAGGTGGAGAAACTAACTGTGATGGTTCAAATAAATCAATCACAGCTGTCAGAAACACTAAAAACTGTTTTAAATGTGAGTTAAAAGAAGATAAATACTGAAAATTAATGTAAATATAAAAGGAATTACCTGAAATTGACAATACCATGCTGTTGTTTTACCTTCATCATGACTGAACAAAACATCTTCACATCCAAACTTGACCAAATTTAATGTTTAAAACTATTTTTCCAGTTTTTTTAGGCCTGTGTTAGAAATCCTCTTTATTGACTGAATGTACAAATAAAATCTGAGTTAGTTAAAAGCAACAAGTGATAGAAAGCTCTGCTCATTTCTCTGTGATGAAGCTGTTTTAATGATTAAAGCTGAAAGTTCAGAGACTGACTGACAAACATGAACTTTGCACTTTGAATGAGATCCTGAAATGAAGACAGAAGAAAATTTTGAATGATTAAACTTTATTTATTGTGTAAAGCTTCAGTTTGTTCACACATCCAATCAGTAAAGTCTGTTAAATGACTCTTGTTCAATGATTTCATGTTCAGATTCATTTCAACCACACAATCAATCACAGAATGTCAGCTATGTACAACAACTTAATAAATGATCTACTTATTGATTAGTATCATGATTATTATTGTTTTATAACACTTAATAACACCTGATTTATATGTGACATTGGACAACATGCATAACTATGAATGTAAATGCAACAATACATTTCTTTACTGATTCACAAAGTCATGAGAGCAAAATATGTTTGATAAAGGAAGGTCTGATTTTTCTCTGTTAAGACCGATGAGATGGAAAAGAAACAAGAGCACAAAGTTTCAGTTTCCATGTTGAGAAAAGCAAGTTTGTGTTTCTATATATGAAGAAAATCATCATGAGCAGTGATAGCCTCTCTGCTGAAACACACAAGCAAGAAAGAGCATCACATAAAGAAACTCAAATATTTACATAACATAACAACAGATGAGAAGATGTTAAAGTTGTCCATCAAACTTGATTGACAGCTGATCTCTGTGCAGCACAGAAACACCTCAGCAAAGAGCTCTCAGCAACAATGACAGAGACTAAATAACTGACTGTCCCTCAAATGACTTCTGACTATTTCACTTTACACAACTCAACTGTGTTTCCATAAGCATAAAGTCTAACTCCAGCATAGAGAGGCTGAGTGAATGTGGTCTGGACTCTGTGGAGGAGAGTCATGGTTTCAGAGACGCTGTAGAAGGACAGAATACCTGCTCTGTGATCCAGGTACACTCCGACTCTGGAGGAATAAGGACCTGAGACACGAGTTTTAATGTTGTTGAACTGGAATACATAACGGCCATTGTAATAATATAAAGCCCAAGATTTGTCATTGAGTCCAAATGCACATTCATTTGAACTTCCTGCTCTGCTGATATTCTTGTATGCGACTGCTACACGAACTTCGTGCCAGTTCCACTCCACCTCCCAGTAACAACGTCCAGTCAGACTCTCTCTACTCAGGACCTGCCACTGATTAGTGAATCTGTCTGGATGACTAGAATAAGACTGTTGTTGACTCGTGTATGTTGCTTTTCTGTTCCCATCAGATAGTAACAGCTTTTTGTATGCTGTGTTTGGATCCAGAGTGATTTCATGTGAATATCTTAAGAACTCAGCTCTGGTCTTGGGCTCTGACAGTAAAACGTCCACATTAGTCACTATCAGTGAGATGTTTGTCCATTCCTCCCTCATGATGTCCTGTAGTTTGTCTCTGAGCTCTGACACAGCTGCTGTCACATCCTCAAAGTATCTGAGAGGACGGATATCGATGCTGGATGAGTCGGTAGGTTCACTGAGTTGTGACACTGAGGGGTAGTTGTGTAGAAACTGGTTGTGATCCTCTGTGTGTGAGAGCTGCTTCAGTTCAGCGTCTTTCCTCTTCAGCTCAGTGATCTCCTGCTGCAGCTTCTCCTGAAGCTCTTTGACTTGACTCACTTCAGTTTCCTGCTTGGATCTGATCTGCTGCTTCACATCAGAGCTTCTTTTCTGGAGGAGACGGATCAGCTGAGTGAAGATCTTCTCACTGTCCTCCACTGCTTTATCAGCAGAGCGACTGACGGCCTCCACCTCCTGTTGAAGCAGCTTCACATCTTTCTCTCTGTCCTGGATTCTCTGCTGGATGTTTAGTCGACTCACCTCGAGCTCTCTCCGCCTCTCAGTCCTTTCTGCTGCAGCTGAGACTGTGTCATGGCCTTTATGTTCATCCACAGAGCAGAGATAACAGATAATCTGCTGATCAGTACGGCAGAATATCTTCATCACTTCATCATGACGAGAGCAGATGTTCTCCTGGAGCGTCTCCGAGGGCTCGACCAACTTATGTTTCTTAAATGTAGGTGATTCATAATGAGACTGGAGGTGATTCTCACAGTAACAAGCCAGACATACCAGACAAGACTTGAAGGCTTTCAGCTTCCTCCCAGTGCAGACATCACAGGCCACATCTTCAGGTCCAGCATAGCAGTGATCAGCAGCAGCAGCTTGGAGTCCAGTCTTCTTCAGCTCCTCCACTAAATCTGCTAACATGGTGTTTTTTACCAGGACAGGTCTCGGTTTGAAGGTCTGTCTGCACTGAGGACAGCTGTAGATTTCCTTCTTATCCTCTTCATCCCAGAAGTTGTTGATACAGCTCATGCAGTAGCTGTGTCCACAGGGAATAGTCACCGGATCCTTCAGTAGATCCAAACAGATGGAACAGCAGAATTTATCTCCGTCCAGCTGAGCTCCTTGCTGCGCCATTTCACCTCTCAGTAACAATGACTGTCTGAGTTTCACCTTCTGAGAAGTGATACTAGTTTGAGCTCTGATCTAAACAGCATATGCTGCTTCAGTAAATGTAGGATGGCAGCTCACCACATGTTGGTTACACCCATCTTCAAACTGTAGATCTGAAGGGGAGGGAACAAGGAAATATGTGGACCAATCACAGCACGTTGTGTTTGAGAGCAGGAAGAAGAGGGAGGAGTTATCAAGCGTTGATTCATTCCAGGAAGAGGAGCGGTCTGAGGAAACAGGTTCAGCTCATCTGATCCGTCCCAACACGCCTTTACAACACAGATCAGACGACACGTAGCCCAACATAAACACACAACACTCACAGCACGGCTGATACTCAGTCAGATCTAACATAAGATACCATAAAATGAACTTTATTGATCCATGAAGAGAAAGCGGGTCAATGCAGCAGACGTAAAGGAAAGAGTCTAAATAAGATTCAAATCAAAGTTGAAACAGGACTAAAAATCTGAATAAAACACCAGAAAATAAAACTATTCTCTTCTTATATTAATATCTTTTACAGCAGCAATTCTAGGATATATTACAGTTCATCAGCTGTTCATGTTGAGACTCAAACCCAACATGCAGTCTTAGGCAGCGGTAGCCAAACAGTGGTTCATGGACCAAATGTGGCACCCCATAAAAAAAATGGCGTTGTAACTAAAGCTGAGGTTTTCCCCCCTCATAGATGACATCACTAGATAATGATGTAAACACTCAAGCTCATATAAATCCCAATAGATATGACTTGTTAATATCTTATATATTGAGCAGATGATTAGTTTGATAATGACGTCATTTTGTTGATTTGTGGACAACAGATTTGTGTCATTTATGGCACTTTGAAGTCATGAAGCGCTCTACCGTTGTGTGGATAAATCATGAATTAGTGCCTCGGGGCAAGAGGTGCTATGACCTTTGGTGTTGAAATTCCAATTTTTCCCAAAGTTATTCCCAAAAAACCTGGGAGATTTCTCCATTTGGAAATGAATGGGAATTTTTTGAAAAACGTACAAATTTTCACCTTTTTACACCTTTTTTCAGAGTCACCTAGCTCTCTCATACTTGCAGGTAGAAACGTGATTCAAACTTTAAAACGGAGGAAAATTTGTGCTCTCTCGAAAAATACCAAACTGTTTTTACATAACATGTAAACTTTTCAAACGATGAGCAGTCAAACGAGGAGTGGAAATCACTTTTCTACAAAGTTAGAGTGGAAGCGTCAGTTAGCTTGAGTGTGAGAAGTAGTAAAAAATAACTCATTTTTAACTCGAGCTCACGACCAAACCGTGAAAAGGAGACAAATAATTTTTTGTCAAAATGTAGACATAGGTGTTGGGAATCATAAAATGTGACGTTTACAGGCGGGGTCTACACTAAATTTAAACGGGGGGGCTGAGACCGGTGTCAATACCTGTCTCGCTCCCTATTGACTCTAATGTAATCGTCTTTTTTAAAAAAAAGAATCTCACTCTGTGTTCACACTGAGCTTACTCGCTCATTTTAAGGAATATCTGAATAAAATAAACACTGTCAGAATCTGCCAGCTTCTGTGTCTCTCACGGTGTTTTCGGTTTTTGGACAGGAGTTACGGTTTTCTCACAGTTTGAAATTGTTCGGGACCTTGTCAGAAGCCAAATTCTTCAGAATGTTGAGAATATTTTCCAAGCAGATTCTCAAATCGCCGTAGCAACCGTAGGGCCTTAACTGCCCCTTAGCAACCGTAGGGCCTTAGCTGCCCTTAGCAACCTGTCGCTGGGCAGAAACCGACCTACCTTTTTATGATTGGCTAATTCTTCCTGTCTGTCTGTTTTGCCAGTTAACCGAGGTAGCGGCCGAGCTAGTATTGATACTCTTTATCTATATATATACATATGAATTATATTGACACTAACTGCTCAAATGCAGGCTGGTGTGTGTGTGTGTGTGTGTGTGTGTGTGTGTGTGTGTGTGTGTGTGTGTGTGTGTGAGAGTGTTTGTACACACTGTGTTGTGTGCTAACAGGGTACAAGTGAAGCGTGAAGTGCTGTAGTGTAGTGGTTAGAGTTAGCGCATGTTGCTACTGCCTTGTGCTCTGTGTGCTACTCTCTGCTTACATCTACTGTTACACTTGATACTGACTAGTAAGATATACTTAATACTTTTTTAGATTAGATTAGATTATTTTTATTTTGAATGCGTCACAGAAGAAGAAACAAAAAACAAAACAAAAACAGCACATAAAAAATGAAAGCACAGTGTTCTCACCTAAAATAGCGAACCTACACCCGACAGAAAATATACTGCACTGTCAACCACATTCGAAAGGGAGTGGGAAGAAGTCAAAACTTATTGAATCCCACCACCACCTCTCAAATCAGTGCTTGCCAGCTCCCAATCCAATCACCAATTCACAAAATCCTACAATTTCCCACCAACACCATATGCAATGTCAACATTCACATCCATACCCACTGTTATCAACACCATAAATCATTGCCACATTTCTCAACCTCCTCCACCAAAAATAGCCACAAACATACACATATATACACATCCCCATATTTACATACACATCCACACATGTACACAAACAAACATAGATAGACATACTTATGTACAAACAACATAATGCCACAGTAACAGTTACTTAGTGTTATATGATCATGGTGACTTTTGAACACTGGAAATAAATGGTGTACTCGTCCCAGCAGTAGCCCCGTGGCACTCAAAATTTCCCTAGAATTTTCATCATCATGTGTGTGTGTCTGTGTGTGTGTGTGTGTGTGTGTGTGTGTGTGTGTGTGTGTGTCTAAAGTCTAAAGTCACATGTTCCTTCACTCCAGAAGACGGTGGTTATCTTAGCTTGTTTTTGGAAATGGTGCCATAAAGTAAAGATAGTGATAAGATAGTAAACCTCTCTACTTGAAACCAGATGAAAAGAAGGATTTTATTCAGTTTATAATTTAATAATTTCATGACTGGGCCTGATAGAGTTTAAATATGTTTCATTTGCTGTTGTTAATGTTAAATATTATAGTTTTCTTTAAGACTGAGTTTGAGTGACAACTAAGAAAACTTAGAAGCAACATGAATCTTTATCAAATATTTATTATAAACTATTAATGGTTTAAAACTAGAATAAACATTTCAACTTCTTCTGATGTTTATTCTGATTAGACTGAATGTAGTTTTTCATATGTGTGTGTTCACATTATGATAAAATGATAGTAAATTACATCTGTACTAGAAAAGGTGGAGAAACTTTAACTGTGATGGTTCAATAAATCAATCACAGCTGTCAGAAACACTAAAAACTGTTTTAAATGTGAGTTAAAAGAAGATAAATACTGAAAATTAATGTAAAAATATGAACTTTGCACTCTGAATGAGATCCTGAAATGAAGACAGAAGAAAATATTGAATTATTAAACTTTATTTATTGTGTAAAGCTTCAGTTTGTTCACACATCCAATCAGTAAAGTCTGTTAAATGACTCTTGTTCAATGATTTCATGTTCAGATTCATTTCAACCACACAATCAATCACAGAATGTCAGCTATGTACAAGAACTTCATAAATGATCTACTTATTGATTATTATCATGATTATTATTGTTTCATTCACAAAGTCATGAGAGCAAAATATGTTTGATAAAGGAAGGTCTGATTTTTCTCTGTTAAGACCGATGAGATGGAAAAGAAACAAGAGCACAAAGTTTCAGTTTCCATGTTGAGAAAAGCAAGTTTGTGTTTCTATATATGAAGAAAATCATCATGAGCAGTGATAGCCTCTCTGCTGAAACACACAAGCAAGAAAGAGCATCACATAAAGAAACTCAAATATTTACATAACATAACAACAGATGAGAAGATGTTAAAGTTGTCCATCAAACTTGATTGACAGCTGATCTCTGTGCAGCACAGAAACACCTCAGCAAAGAGCTCTCAGCAACAATGACAGAGACTAAATAACTGACTGTCCCTCAAATGACTTCTGACTATTTCACTTTACACAACTCAGCTGTGTCTCCATAATAACCAAACCAAAGTCCAGCATAGAGAGGCTGAGTGAATGTGGTCTGGACTCTGTGGAGGAGAGTCATGGTTTCAGAGACGCTGTAGAAGGACAGAATACCTGCTCTGTGATCCAGGTACACTCCGACTCTGGAGGAAACAGGACCTGAGACGGGAGTTGAGATGCTGTTGAACCAGAACTCATAACTGTTATTGTAACAATGTAAAGCCCAAGATTTGTCATTGAATCCAAATCTACATTCATTTGAACTTCCTGCTCTGCTGATATTCTTGTATGCAACTGCTACACAAACTCCTCCTTCGCTCCACTCCACCTCCCAGTAACAACGTCCAGTCAGACTCTCTCTACTCAGGACCTGATCATAATAAGTGAATCTGTCTGGGTGACTAGAATAAGACTGTTGTTGTTTTGTTAGTTCTGCTTTTCTGTTCCCATCAGATAATAACAGCTTTGTGTATGCTGTGTTTGGATCCAGAGTGATTTCACGTGAATATTTTAAGAATTCAGCTCTGGTCTTGGGCTCTGATGTCCATTTCTCCTTCAGGATGTCCTGTAGTTTATCTCTGAGCTCTGACACAGCTGCTGTCACATCCTCAAAGTATCCCAGAGGACGGATATTGATGCTGGATGAGTCTGTAGGTTCACTGAGTTGTGACACTGAGGGGTAGTTGTGTAGAAACTGGTTGTGATCCTCTGTGTGTGAGAGCTGCTTCAGTTCAGCGTCTTTCCTCTTCAGCTCAGTGATCTCCTGCTGCAGCTTCTCCTGAAGCTCTTTGACTCGATTCACTTCAGTTTCCTGCTGGGATCTGATCTGCTGCTTCACATCAGAGCTTCTTTTCTGGAGGAGACGGATCAGCTGAGTGAAGATCTTCTCACTGTCCTCCACCTCTTTATCAGCAGAGAGACTGATGGCCTCCACCTCCTGTTGAAGCAGCTTCACATCTTTCTCTCTGTCCTGGATTCTCTGCTGGATGTTTAGTCGACTCACCTCGAGCTCTCTCTGCCTCTCAGTCCTTTCTGCTGCAGCTGGGACTGTGTCGTGGCCTTTATGTTCATCCATAGTGCACAGATAACAGATACACTTCTTATCTGTACGGCAGAACATCTTCATCACCTCATCATGACGAGAGCAGATGTTCTCCTGGAGATTCTTGGAGGGGTTGACCAGCTTGTGTTTCTTTAGTGGAGGTGCATCATAATGAGACTGGAGGTGATTCTCACAGTAAGAAGCCAGACACACCAGACAGGACTTGAAGGCTTTCAGCGTCCTCCCAGAGCAGAAATCACAGGACACATCTTCAGGTCCAGCATAGCAGAGATCAGCAGCAGCAGCTTGGAGTCCAGTCTTCTTCAGCTCCTCCACTAAATCTGCTAACATGGTGTTTTTTACCAGGACAGGCCTCGGTTTGAAGGTCTGCCTGCACTGAGGACAGCTGTAGATTTTCTTCTTACCCTCTCCATCCCAGAAGTTGTTAATACAGCTCATGCAGTAGCTGTGTCCACAGGGAATAGTCACCGGATCCTTCAGTAGATCCAAACAGATGGAACAGCAGAATTTATCTCCGTCCAGCTGAGCTCCTTGCTGCGCCATTTCACCTCTCAGTAACAATGACTGTCTGAGTTTCACTTTCTGAGAAGTGAAACTAGTTTGAGCTCTGATCTAAACAGTATGTGCTGCTTCAGTAAATGTAGGCTGGCAGCTCACCACATGTTGGTTACACCCATCTTCAAACTGTAGATCTGAAGGGGAGGGAACAAGGAAATATGTGGACCAATCAGAGCTTGTTGTGTTTGAGAGCAGGAAGAAGAGGGAGGAGTATCAAGCGTTGATTCAACGTTGATTCAAGCAAGTCATTTGGCGACTTCTTCATTCAGTTAAACTAAGTCTGTTCAGCTGCTGCTGGAAAGGCTGCGAGCGTGAATCAAATGAGTGTGTCTTTTTACACAAGTATCTGTAGTACTGCATGACTCAGGCAAGACTCAGAAGAATATGCTTGTACTTCTTAATCATAGTGCGATGTGTTGATTGATCGGCTGTGTTGTGTGTTACCGGCGCAGCACGCGTTATGTTTTTGCGCAACGTGTCGGAGGCAACTGTGATTGAGTACACTTGGGTTTTGAGGTAATGTAAGTGCGGGCCAGCGGGGGACGGTAGGGACGGGGGGGACATTTGCTTTGAAAGACAATGGGACAGCACTGTAACCATCCCCCTCAACCCATCACCTTCGAGCTGGACACCTCCCCCACCAAAAATCAAGATCAAGACACTGTTTGTGCTCCCACTGTATCCAGCACAAATGCTACTGTATGTGTGGTTGAGTTTTCAGTTTTACATATTTTCTAAGTGAGTGAGGTGTGTAGTTGTAGATGTGTGTAGTGCCCCCACTCCGTCCAGCACGTATGTGTGGTTGAGTTTTCAGTTTTACACCAATAGTTAATTAACTAGTTAGTTACAGTAATAATAATAACAAATCTGAATTTAAACTAAATTTGTCTGACTTATATTTATCTTTTTCATATAATTAATGCTTATTCAACTCTGGCCCATATCTGTCGCGGCATCTGAGCGCTCTTTCTCAGCCTTGCACAGGCTGAAAACCTGGCTGCTCAGCACCATGACGCAGGAGATATTTGGCCATTATGAAAGCTCACAGTGACCCCTCTCAGAAAATAGCTCCGACGTCCATGAACACTATTCTGGTTGTGAATCTCTGTGCGTGATTTGTGTGACAATGGAACCAAATGGCTCATTAAGCCCAAACAAAAAGTTGAGCAATGATAATGCTAATAAGGTGGCTGGGCTTACCTGGCTTAAAGCACTGAATAGACCAGGGTTGGCTGGCACAAATGTGCTGTATAATTGCACATCATCAAATACAGTCCCGTTTTTGCCATTTCGTATTATTTATCTGAGCCTAAAATTAAAATACAATATTTTCGTTTTTTGTGTTAGATTCAAAACAAATAACACAATAATCAGTAGTCAGTAAGTTATTTAATTTTTTGAATTGATTCGATGAATTTCGGAAGACCTCAGTAAAAATTCATAAAACATCAGAATGTGGGCTACTTTGTGACAGAAGCGCCATTTCCTGGTCAAACCCGGTTACAATAAATAAGTAAGTTGACAGGAAAAGATAGACACGCAGGACTACTTGTGGTTCCTAGTATCTCTAAAAGTAGAACAGGAGGCAGAGCCTTCAGCTATCAGGCTCCTCTCCTGTGGAACCATCTTCCAGATTTGGTCCGGGGGGCAGACACCCTCCCTACATTTAAGAGTAGGCTTCAAACTTTCCTTTTTGGTAAAGCTTATACTTCGGGCTCTTTGAGTTCTTAGTTTATGCTGCTATAGGCTTAGACTGCCGGGGGACTCCTATGATGCACTCAGCTCCTCTCTCCTCCTCCCTCTCTCTCTCTATCCATCCATCTATATCCATTAACATTCATGTACTATTAATGCATTCAATAAGTTAAACTTGTTCTGGTCTCACAGGTAATCTGGGCCTGTAGACGTCCGGATGACAGATTCCAGTCCCGGACCTTCTAGCTTCATTGTTGATTTTCATTGTGCTTCTCTCCTCTATCCTTCCTCTCTCTCTCCTCTTCCTCTCTCTCTCCTCTCCTTCCTCTCTCTCGTTCCTCTATCCTTCCTTTCTCTCCTCTCAACCCAACCGGTCGAGGCAGATGTCCGCCCACTTCTGTCTGGTTCTGCCTGAGGTTTCTTCCTGTTAAAAGGGAGTTTTTTCTCGCCACTGTTGCTCATGTGGGAATGTTGGGTCTCTTTCAAGTTAAATCCTGAGGAGTTCGGTTTAGAACCTGCTCTATGTGTAAAGTGCCTTGAGATAACATTGTTGTGATTTGGCGCTATACAAATAAAGATTGATTGATTGATTGATTGACATCCAGGAGAAGGAGGGGGAGGGGGTCGCTCCAGCTGCTGGAACTTGGCTGGGAGTCGGCTGCTATTCAGCTGGCTTTCAGCTTGGAGGGGAACTTTGAAGTGGCTACTACTGTATATATAATCTATAGTTTTTAAATCTATATCTTTATATCTAAGTTTTTCAAATGATAAATATTTATTCATTAAAAACACTTTGAGGAAGTCCATACAAATCATCATATTTTCTAGCTCTGGTTGCAAAAAGGATCTATTGCAGGTATTGTTTGACGGTTTATTTTGGTCAATAACTTAAAAGGCATTGAGTACCGATACACAGCTGTCGTGAGAGAGGGAAGTTTCCAGTGAAGGAATAAATTAAACATGCAATTACATAACATGGAAACTCAATCACAAGTGTCCCATTATCCCGTATTCATCTTATACGCATCCGTACGCATCTGAATAAAGCTTCAATAATTGCTTTTAATTTAATAGTGACTACTCATATAAAATATACTCTACCTTGTGTGAGGGATTTTTGTGTCATGAGGGACTCATTGTGTCAGGTGGGCCATAAAAACTGTTAACATCTAAGTCTTTTGTTATACTAGATAAGACATCAAAAGCAAGCTGACCATCTTTTGACCTAGTAGGGGGTCAGGACATGGTATCAGTAGTCTTTGAAGAGTTTCTGTCATCTGTTACTTTACGACTTCATTTGTTGTACTTTATTACTTTATCACCGTGTCTTATTCAACTTCCACTGGGAGGTATTGTACTGGATAAAAGCTGAAACTGGTTGTTGCTTGGGAGAACGATTGTGTGTCCTTCTCCATGCTGGCATGTAACTGAGTGAAAGAGAAAGATTCATCACTCCATCGTCTGTACCTTTCTTCAGAGAAACTTTTAGTACAAGAACTTCTTCTACATTTGCTTTAGATGTTATCAGCCAGAAGCATTATAATGGTAGTGATAACAACTGATAACAGCCATTTAATGAGCTGATAACATCCAAAACAGGTATTTGGAACAATAATGTGTGTCTAATGTGATTTTTCCACCAAAAAAAAAAAAACTATGCACAATTATCATGTTAAAAAAGCCCACATCACACTGTATAAGCTGAATATTACACTAGTATTGGCTCCAAACTACAGTCCTTCTTGTAAGTAGACCACATGATACGTTTACATGACCATTTTTTAACATGTTGCATCTTTAAAATTCTTTTTTAATGTTTTAACCCTCCTGTAGTCCTTGAGTCAAGGAAGGAAGGACAGAAGTATGGAAGGGAGGAAGGAAAGAAGGACAGATGACAGGAGGGTATAGGAAGGAAAAGAAGACAGGAAGGAAAGTGGGTCGGATTGGACGCCTTGGCGAACCAGTTCTGGCCCACGGGTCACATGTTTGATATCCCTGTGCTGGACTATACAGGTGAAGTTTGATTTACTGGTAACACTGGTTTAATGCTACAGGAGACACAGACGCTCATGTTCTGACAGTAGTTTATTTATTGGGTGTTTTATGGAAATACTAGAATGAGACCACACAGTTTTCTCAATCTTAACACAACTCCAAAGGAAAAGAAAATTAGGGAACGATGGAAGGAAGGAAGGAAGGAAGGACGGACAGAGGGAAGGAAACAAAGAAGGAAAGAAGTAAGAAAGAGAGGAAGGAAAGAAGGACAGATGACAGGAGGGTTTAGGAAGGAAAAGAAGACAGGAAGGAAAGTGGGCCGGATTGGACGCCTTGGCGAACCAGTTCTGGCCCACGGGTCACATGTTTGATATCCCTGTGCTGGACTATACAGGTGAAGTTTGATTTACTGGTAACACTGGTTTAATGCTACAGGAGACACAGACGCTCATGTTCTGACAGAGTAGTTTATTTATTGGGTGTTTTATGGAAATACTAGAATGAGACCACACAGTTTTCTCATTCTTAACACAACTCCAAAGGAAAAGAAAATTAGGGAACGATTGAAGGAAGGAAGGAAGGAAGGAAGGAAGGAAGGAAGGACGGACAGAGGGAAGGAAACAAAGAAGGAAAGAAGTAAGAAAGGGAGGAAGGAAAGAAGGACAGATGACAGGAGGGTATAGGAAGGAAAAGAAGACAGGAAGGAAAGTGGGCCAGATTGGACGCCTTGGCGAACCAGTTCTGGCCCACGGGTCACATGTTTGATATCCCTGTGCTGGACTATACAGGTGAAGTCTGATTAACTGGTAACACTGGTTTAATGCTACAGGAGACATAGACACTTATGTTCTGACAGAGTAGTTTATTTTTTGGGTGTTTTATGGAAATACTAGAATGAGACCACACAGTTTTCTCATTCTTAACACAACTCCAAAGGAAAAGAAAATTAGGGAACGATTGAAGGAAGGAAGGAAGGACGGACAGAGGGAAGGAAACAAAGAAGGAAAGAAGTAAGAAAGGGAGGAAGGAAAGAAGGACAGATGACAGGAGGGTATAGGAAGGAAAAGAAGACAGGAAGGAAAGTGGGCCAGATTGGACGCCTTGGCGAACCAGTTCTGGCCCACGGGTCACATGTTTGATATCCCTGTGCTGGACTATACAGGTGAAGTTTGATTTACTGGTAACACTGGTTTAATGCTACAGGAGACACAGACGCTCATGTTCTGACAGAGTAGTTTATTTATTGGGTGTTTTATGGAAATACTAGAATGAGACCACACAGTTTTCTCATTCTTAACACAACTCCAAAGGAAAAGAAAATTAGGGAACGATTGAAGGAAGGAAGGAAGGAAGGAAGGAAGGACGGACAGAGGGAAGGAAACAAAGAAGGAAAGAAGTAAGAAAGGGAGGAAGGAAAGAAGGACAGATGACAGGAGGGTATAGGAAGGAAAAGAAGACAGGAAGGAAAGTGGGCCAGATTGGACGCCTTGGCGAACCAGTTCTGGCCCACGGGTCACATGTTTGATATCCCTGTGCTGGACTATACAGGTGAAGTCTGATTAACTGGTAACACTGGTTTAATGCTACAGGAGACATAGACGCTCATGTTCTGACAGAGCAGTTTATTTATTGGGTGTTTTATGGAAATACTAGAATGAGACCACACAGTTTTCTCATTCTTAACACAACTCCAAAGGAAAAGAAAATTAGGGAACGATGGAAGGAAGGAAGGACGGACAGAGGGAAGGAAACAAAGAAGGAAAGAAGTAAGAAAGACAGGAAGGAAAGTGGGCCGGATTGGACGCCTTGGCCGGCCGGTTCTGGCCCACGGGCCTCATGTTTGACACCCCTGCTTTAAATAATGCAGCAATAATGAACCAAATGTCCACTTTACAGCATTTTCTGATCAGTCCAACGATGAAAATATTCAGTTCCAGTCTGATAACCATTGAATTAGTGCAAACTTCTAATTAATTATCTATTTTAATTTATTGTATTTTAAAATCAGTCAGTCAGTCGTGGAGTTTTAAGTGCCTCCTGCTCTCTGCTCTATTGTGTCGTCTCGACCTGGTATCTGTGCTGGAAGAAGAGGAACAGCACACCCCCCCCCCCCGCCCCCGCCCCCCCCCCGCCCCCAAATGAAGGCCTCAGCCAGACAAACATTTCAGTGGAGCATTGCTAATGCTTCGGCTGCCGGGGGTTTCGGTGGTGGAGAGTCACTGTAAGAAATGTTGATTCCAGTTGGTCGTCTTGAAATTAAAGTGTGAGTCTCTGAAGGGGCTCGGTTTGCTTCCCTTAACCCCCCCCCCCCCCCTATAATGTAAGATCATGCCAAACTTTCCTTTCCTTCCTTCCTCCCTCCCTCCCTCCTTTCCTTCCTTCTTTCCCCCCTCCTTTCCTTCCTCCCTCCTTCTTGCTTCTTTCCTTCGTCCTTCCCTCCTTTCCTTCCTTCCCTCCTTCTCTCTTTCTTTCCTCCCTCCTTCCTCCCTGCTTTCCTTCCTCCCTCCTTTCCTTCCTTCCTTCCTTCCTCCCTCCTTCTTGCTTCTTTCCTTCGTCCTTCCTCCTTTCCTTCCTTAATTCTCTCCTTCTCTCTTTCTTTCCTCCCTGCTTTCTTCTTTCCTCTCTCCTTTCCTTCCTCCTTCCCTCCTTCCTTCCTCCCTCCTTTCTTCTTTCCTCTCTCCTTTCCTTCCTCCCTCCTCCTTTCTTCTTTCCTCCCTCCTTTCTTCTTTCCTCTCTCCTTTCCTTCCTCCCTCCCTCGTTCTTCCTTCCTCCCTCCTTTCCTTCCCTCCTTCCCTCCTTTCCTTAATTCCCTCCTTCTCTCTTTCTTTCCTCCCTCCTTTCTTCTTTCCTCTCTCCTTTCCTTCCACCCTCCCTCCTTTCCTTCCCTCCTTTCCTTCCTTCTTCTTTCTTCCCTCCTTCTCTTTCTTTCCTCCTTCTCTTTCTGTCCTCCTTCCTATCTTCTTTCCTCTCTCCTTTCCTTCCCTCCTTCCTCTCTCTTTCTTTCCTCCCTCCTTTCCTCCCTGCTTTCCTTCCTCCTCCTTTCCTTCCTTCCTTCCTTCCTCCCTCCTTCTTGCTTCTTTCCTTCGTCCTTCCCTCCTTTCCTTCCTTAATTCCCTCCTTCTCTCTTTCTTTCCTCCCTCCTTTCTTCTTTCCTCTCCCTCCTTTCCTTCCTCCTTCCCTCCTTTCCTTCCTCCCCT